>NC_141469.1:48052399-48104899 GCF_009769465.1 Tauraco erythrolophus
CCAGCCGGGCAGCGAAGGGTGCGCGAGGTGCGGAGGATGCGCGGCGGCGGGCGGAGCTGCGGAGCTGGGTCCTGGCCCGCCGGCGGGTGCCGGAGAATAACACATCGGGAGTGTAAAAGCCACTTTTCTTTCCTCTCCTTCGCCATCGAGAGGGACCCGGTCCGCTCCCCCCGGGCTGCCGGAGGAATGCTCGGAGGCAGCGAAACAAAACAGGGAACAGCGCGCCTTTGTGCGGCCGACGTCGGCCATGGGAAAGCGCCTCCCGCGCTCCGCCGGCCCCACGCCGGCCTCTACGCGCGGTTCCACCCGCCTGAATCAAACATTAATACCAGCGAGGTTTTGTGGGTTTTTTTTTTTTTTGCATTGCGTTATTTGGAGGGGGCCTCCAGAGCATCCCACCGCTCTGCGGCCAGTCCCACGGGGTGCGGGGCCCGAGCAGGACGGGGCGCGCAGCCCAGCGCGGCCGCGGAGCCCGGGCCTTCGCTGCCCCATGGCGCGTAACAGGACCGGAGGGGCCGGTGGCACGTGTTGGCTGTCCCCCGGGCAAAGCGTGGGTATGCGGGGACGTGTCCCAGCTCCTGCCGCATCCTGGGGCTACCTGCTACCGCGGGTGGGGACGGACACGTCCCCATTTTGTTGTTGTTTCTGCTGCCCTGTTCCCAGTGGCCGCTCAGGCTGCGCTCCGCGGCCCTACGCGGGCATCTGCAATAACAGCAGTAATAGTAATAACAATAACAGTAATAATAACAACAGTAATAGTAATAATAATAGTAATAGTATTAACAATAGCAATAATAATGATGATGATAATGATGATGAGGACTACGATGTCCCTGTTCCTCCATCCCTTTCCGCTGCCGCCAGCAGAGGGATCTGCTCTTCGCTTTTTCTGCCAGCCCGCCCCCCCCCCCGCCTCACCCCCCCGGCCCCGACCACTGCTGCCTCGGCGGCGGCAACATCTGCCGGGCTGGAGGAGACGGGGCGCTGGACCAGACGCACAGATGTAAAAGTGACATCTGCTTGTGACAAAGGAGCGGGAATTAGATTAGGCGGGGAGGCCTTTCTGCGATTAAAAAAAAAAAAAAAAAAAAAAAAAAAAGGAAAATACTAGCTGTAGACTGTGTAAGCAGGGGAAGAGGATGTGAAAGGCAGAAACGCTCGTTGGGCAGCTGCTAGGAGAGCTGGGGCAGCACAAGGGTTCTGGGAGCTGAAATAGCACTAAGAGAAGGCTTTGCTTTTCCTTCCAGAAGCAGAGATGTGGCCGGGTCAAAGCTTTCCTTCATTACCAGCAAAGGACAGCAGGCAGCAGGGTGCCGCTGCCACTCGGACACCGGCTGAGATGCCTTCCCGCGGCTCCTGACCATGCTCCTGGCATCGGCTAGCCAAAAGGCACAGATTTGGATGCTTCTTTTCTTTGTTCCCTGATGGAATAAATACAGGGAGGTTTGTAAAACTGAAAGCTAGAAGGTCTGGCTGTTGCTTGCCTTAAGAACCGTCCTATTTTGGTCTCATTAAAAAAAAAAAAAGCAAACAACCAACAAAAAAAACAACCCCACAAGACCACAGGATTAAGTTTGTGCGTGTTTAGTAAAGCAGAAATGCATAGCAAAGCTGTGTTTGTCCATTCAGCTGCACCAAGGAGAGTCTTCACCTGCATCAACCTATACTGCTTATCAAGAAGAAAACCACCTCACACATTACAAATGATACAGTCTTTACCTTCTGTTTTGTAAGCAATACTTTTCCCAGTTATATAAATACTGATATTGAATACCTTGCCTATTTTTAAACCCTAGCACTTTTCCATCTAGAGATACTTGATACACTTTGCAGAATCACACACAGGATAAATAGTGGGACAGCGTTATATTGCAAATTGTAGAAAAAATGCGCTGTATTGCAAAAATAGCAAGTTACAGAGTGTAACTTGCTGTGCACTGGGGCACATTTAGTAATGCCTCTTACAGGGCCTTGCCTCTAAGCTCAATGAAGTTGGTCAAAATCTACTGAACCTTTTAAAGAGTACGATTTCAGTGGAGTGCAGATTAGGCCCTTAGTGTTGAATAGCCTGCGGGACTGCAGCTTGCCAGTGCAAGCGGATCCTTAATCTAGTTACAAAGGCACGGAGTGCGAGTGTGACGCCTGTGTCGGTAATGGGGCTGAGGAAGGAGACGACTGGATCACAGAAATTGAAGGGCCCCTCATAAAACACGCAGAGTAGGATCGGGGGAGAGAGAGAACACAGGAGAATTAAGGAAATCCTGTTGACAGAAAAAAATGTACTTTATGTGCTTATCACGACCAAAAGGCGTCAGTCCATCTCTCTCCTTGCAAGTACAGAAGCACAGCGAAACACATTGATGACTCACACGTAAGGATCTCTGTCGTATACGATTGCAGATATATATTTGTGGTGTTTAATGAAAAGCATGCTTATGAGATCAAAAAACTCAAGGTTTTGGTATTTGCTGGTATTTTGGTATTTGCATCATAAGGTGATGGTCTGGATACAAACTCCATCTCTCTGATGGCCTTGAAACTGCTGGTAGCAGACGAGATTTGCCAAGGGAAGGGTCCTTCTGTATGTGCCCTGCTTCTTCTGTTCTTTTTCTAAGCAATCATCACTGGCCACTATCAGACCTATGGCCTGACCCAATTACGGCAATTTTGTGTTTCTATGCCTGTTTGTGTCAATGGATCCAATGAGGTTGAATGAGGCAGTAAGAAAGATGGAAAGGTATGTTCTTCCCACAGTAAAGGATAACCATGTCTAAGTCAAGAGGTCATAGGAAAGTTAAAAAGGCCTCTTTTCTCAGAAAAAGCAGCCAGTGACAGGGAGGCAGGGTTTGGCAATCCCGAATTCCTGCCTGTAAGGATGCACTGTGCCTTCAGGCAAGGTAGTTCCAGCTTCCACACAAGAGAATGGGCTAGCAGCAGGAAACAGCGTTAAGCTTTTTAATCAAAGATCTCCATGTTGGCTCTGCTGAGGTATACAGCAGCTCCCTCATAAAACTGCAACGTGCCCTGCTCTGCTCACAGGAGCGACAGGTCAGAGCAATGCTGCCTGCCTTAGAAACTAATGGTAATTAGCCAGTCTTAAATGATGAGCAAGAGAACACCCAGTCAAATGGACTGAGACCTTTTCCTTAGTGATTCCAACACATACTCAGGTTTAAAGTCAGAGCTCCATTCCTAGTAACAGTCCCTGGGTATGTAGCAGCTCAGCTGTTGTTCCTGGAGCCACAAGTAGATCACTGCTCTTGGCTGGGGTGTCATCACTGCAGTTCCAGCCCTGGTTACATTGCTCTGTGGCTCCTCTGCTTGTTTTGATTCTACCAACTACGTTATTTCTATATTTCTTATCAAGCTCGACTGCATTTGCTCTGCCTTTTTTTAAGAGTGTTTTTTTTTTAAAGTAGCACTCTAGTTTGAAAACGATTCCTAATGGATGGTCCCAGGCCCCTATGCAAAAGCGACATAATTCTGGCAGCTGTTCATTTTTAGCTTCCCAGTAAAAATTATTCAAATCAATCAATCAATCAAATTACTCCCAGTCAGCCCCAAGCGCTAACCTGGAAAGTATAGCAACACCTTCCTGCTAATGTCTTTTCATTTTATTGCATCAAAATGTGTTCACAGGCTCCTTCACTGAAACTCAAGGTATTTAAGGTCCGTCTTTTGCTAAGGGAGTGCAAGAAGGGTGTTGGTGGGACACTGAGATGGTCAAACTCAGATTCCTTGTATTAGAATTTCAGAAAGAGAGGTGAAAATACCTGGCAAGTGTTGACTGAAGAGGAAAGGCAGTATAGAAGTTTCCATTTGTTGGAGACAACAGGAGGCAGAGCTGAACTTGTATGAAAAGCAGATGTAAGATGTCAACTACATCTTTTTTATGCTGACCACATATCTTCCTTAAGCTGATTATGCTTGATGTGAAGGGGCCTTAAATTAAGGGTAAATTATCTGTTTACATTAATAGAGAATATGAATGGGTAATAGCTTCAGATGAGAACAAGCCTGCAGTTTTTACTAAAACCTTTTATGTAATCCCTGCTTGAATCTCTCTTGGAAAATGTGGGTTTATGTGTGTACTCTGGGACCTTATGCTGCGCCATTAACTAAAATAATTGCCTATATCCAGACAGGCGCTGAAAGGATTGGCACTGGGTCAGTTCTTAAAAGTTTATTCGCAATCTGTAAGAAGATTTTTTTTCTAATGCATTTATAGGCATTGTTCTAGTTAATACGCATGTAAATAGCACATTAATTGAGTTTTTGGATTCTGTAATCGTATACTGAAATATGCTGATACCTTCAAAAGTAAAGAAAGTGATGTGTGAAAGTAAGTAGATGGTAGGACATACACTAATACGCATTGTGTTTGTACACAGTCTATCCGGAGAACCAAACAGGAGATGATAGGGCCCTAACAAACTCGCACTGTAATTTAAATTACTTTGGATCAGCTGTTAGAGTTTGTCCCCTGCTGAGTAGACTCTGGAGTCCAATGAAGTTTTTACCTAGTATTTGTGTTGTTGCTGGGGGGAGATGCTGTTCCTATGTAGTGTAAACTCAGCACATTTACTCTTGCTTTTATTACTGCCAATATTGCAGGTTTGATTTAGAAGACCACTGGGGCTGGAAGGAAGTTATGAAGCCAGATGAGCCTGAAGTTCTTGAGGTTTTGTTTTCCTGCAACGTGGACCCCATCAAAAGCGTACAGGAAGATGTTGCCTGGAATTGAAGGTGAATGTTGTGACCGTGTTGACCTGTCCCACACAGAGAGGGGATTCCTTCACCATTACTTCAGCTTCTTGGTAGTCTTCAACATGAACTATAACTTCAAGTGGGAAAGAAGGGTCACAGCTCTGTCAAACATAAGGAAAGGCTGAAGAGCCTCCGGCAGTAACCCCGCAATCCGGAGGCAATGATGGCTTTAGCTGGGTTTTTAGGTCGTGAACCATTTCCTGGTCTTGGCAGATTATGGTAAAGCAGCACATCTCACCTGAGGCAAGTGACATTCTCTGGCTGTTCCTTGGGTCCCTTGGCTTCTGTGAGGAAACTGGGATGGCTCATTTTGGGATGAATCTATGATGCATCCACTTTTGGCTAGTTTTTGCTCAGGCTCCATAGATGGTCAGGTGAGATAAAAGCAATTGCATTCTACGTGCTGATTTCAGTGACGTTGAAGTAGCTGAGTGTCATCGGCACGTAGCACTCTTCCCAGACATGCTGCACTCTTCCCTTCAGGCTTTTCATGCCTGTAAAATCCAGGCCTACTCCAAGTAAATCAACAGAGATGTTGCTGTTGTCTTTAGCAGAAACTGTGCTGGCTCTGTGGGTACCTGTGTGCGTACAGATGGGGAAGGAGATCTCCATCTGGATATCTGCAGTAAAGGTGGGTAATTATCCTTGACCACTGAGTAGATTTCAAGTTGGTAACCACCAGGAAAAACCGACATAATAGTTTATACTGAAACTCGGATAATGTTGAAAATGGGGATTTAGTAGGAAGAAGTACATCAGCAGTGTTGAGAAGACTAAGGGCTATTTGAGAACATCCTCTATGCCTATCTAGTGGGAGAGAAGAAATGGGGGTATGGGACCCCTAGGATTTTGGCATCTGAATGCAAAAATCATCAAACCAAGAACTGTTTTATAATAAACTATGTTATTTACATGATTCAGAGAGGAAGAACCTCAGCAAAAGGCGGTATTTCCGGCAGTCTTTATGTCAGGTCCTGAAGAACCAACCATGTTGAGGATGGGAATGAGATTTTGAGGGCCTCTTGCTTCTAAATGGCATAACCACTTTTGCTACCAGTGGTTTGTGCTTAGCATACTGACTATGGCTCCAAACAACAAACAGTATCTGGAAGACATCATTGTGTCAAAGAGATAAAGGAGATTTGGAAAAGCAGCAAGAATAAAAATCTAAGTCTGCTAGTAAAATCTGAATTCCACTTTTGGGACAGGATGATCTACAATTTTTACCAACAGCTTTTCATGCAGAATAACTGAATCCAGTGTTGCTAGTGAAAATAGTTGGATATTGGTATGTATGTATTTCACTCAGAAAATCCCACATGTCATCAGATCACAGAAAAGTCATATTAGTATTGAAGTGAAATCAAATGGTCATGCTTGGATCAATACCTTATAATAGTATTATGATGTTTTGGGAATATGAAATGCAAATTAGCAGTGATTGAAATAGCATTCTCATCTTATACTTTAAATAATATATACTCGGTTTTTGCACATCATTACATCATATGCACACATGTCCCCCATACCTACACATGCATATAATGTGTACCTAATAGTATATCATAACTGATGAATTGTGCCATTGGGCAGCTGCGATTTGCCTGTAAGACTGTGAAAATTGTAGAGAAAATTATGAGGCCAAGAGGAATTTGCTTGAAGAAAGCCTTAGTCACTACTGAATGAAGGTCTTTGTATTTGTCCTAATGAGAAAATTTGGCAAGATAAAGCAACTATAATCCTGGGATAAGCAAAATTTTTTGTTCCTCTTCATTTTAGGTCATATGCAGCCTTTATGTTATATTGGGATACAAAACATATCTCTCAGGATTACTTCTCTACTTATGCCAACTCAAAAAAAAAATTTAATTCTAATGTCAAAGTATTCTTTAAAACTCCTAATTATTTGCAATTTTGATGCTTTTTTTCTTATTTATTCTATTTCAAGATTGCTATTGAATACAGAATTGTGGGGCAATGGGTTATAAAGTGTTTTGACTCAGATTTATCCTTTGGTTTTAATGATTACAGAACATTTTGTCACCACGATAACTGCTTCGTATTCAAAGGGATATAACCAATGTATTTCATATTATTCAGTGTGCTGAACATATGCCTTAGGGATGTTTATGCTGGGCACGAAGGTAGCTGATATTACTTCTACACAGTGAATCCAGTGACAAAATGGAAATATCTTCCACTATGACATATCTCATCTTTTTCAGTGCTTTACTAGGGTGACAGAAGAAGGTGCAAGAGAAGAGGAAAAGAGGAAGACTCCTAGGTGGTGTTCAGAGCCGAGGTGAGCAACAGTAAGAATACGCACCTTTTAGCTATTGAGGACTACACTGTTGGTGAAACGGAAAAAGAGATGGCACAAGTCATTCTGGAGAAAATGAGAAAAAGTTAAGACAGAAGAAATGTACCCAGGAGAGAGCAATGTGCTCAAACATCGTATGTATGCAGCAAGAAAGAAACAAAGAGGCAGCAGAAGACAGAACAAAAGACAAATTGCTAAAGGTGTGAAAACTGATGGATGATGTTGTGATACCTGATGACGCCACCCTGCATCCAAAATTGGTCTGAGGAGTAAGCATTTGTGGAAAAACAAATTCTCTCTCATATGAGAGCTTAAAATCCAAATGCTCCCTTCTCCCTGTAGATGCTAAAGAAAATAGGATATTTTTATAGAAATGAGATGTCACGCTGAAGTTTGTGGTAAGGATGTCCATAAGTCCCATGGCATGAACTCTAAACTGATTTCTCCTTTCCACTACAGAAATAGCTACACTTTGATAAATGCATTTTAGGTATACATGTGGTATCTGTCAGTTGAACGTTTGAGGCATATTCCTGCATTGACAGAGCATCATATGCATCTTCTAGAGATCTCCAGCACCTCTCTGGATTTTTGCTTTTGCTTGCAATATCTCAGCACGGCACAGGAAAGTGAGGTTACAGCCAAACATCTCCTTCCTTCCACTTCTTTGAGGGCTGTCAGGGAGGAATCAGAGCCTCGCACAAAAAAAAAGAGTTATTTAGTTCACATCCTGCTTTTTTGAGGCACCATTGGGAAAAGTGGTGTCATTCTCTGCCGTTCTGACCGCTGTAGTCTCTGCTGTATCTGGCCATTGTGTAGATCACAAATGGTCGTCTTCTTTCTTTTCGTACTTTCATGTAACTGCACATTACTGGGCACAATTGAGAATCATGTTTAAAAGTATATAGCTACTTGTAAGAGGTTCTTCTACGCTTTCTGTAAAAGATACTCCACAAGAATAAATTGCACTGTGTTGTCTTTACATCTTATCAGCTGCTTCTGACTTGATGTTATAATAATGGCACTTTTATAATGCAAATAACTACATGTAAGGGCTGCAGAAAATCAATGGCTAGCTATTTTAACATCCTGTTTAAAACGAACCAAAATATTTAAGAAAGGTTATGTACTTTTGCCCAGGAGCTACTTTTTAAAGCAAAACAAAAAAGACTTGTTTTGTTTGCATGTAAGTCAAGTGACTTAGTTAGCTGTTTAAGAGTTAACCACATGAAACATTTCGCTTTCCAAAATGGAGACCTTTTTTCCAAGCCTTAAAATAAACCCCACTTCAAGCTATTTTTTTCTAGTAAGTAGGCAGAAATCTGGGATGAAAGTGTATATTATCAGTTTCAAACCAACATAGATTGAAATATGTCTATGTCTAACAAACAGACAAGTAGCAACCAGCTCTGCTCAAATTTTAGGGCTTAACAAACCTATGTGTTTTTGAAGGGAGAAGCAGGGTTCTTCAGAAAACTGCTAAGTCAAATGCTGCTGGAGAAGGGCTGTGATTTCTTGGATGCATCAGTGTAGGTAGGAAAGCACACAAAGTGAGTTGTTTTAATTTCCTTTGTGTTTCTTCAAGAATGACACAACCTATTTAAGCATCCATTTACTTTCATTACTTTCCATGTAACAAGCTCTTGTGACTTTGTGCATGCTCAGATTCAAAGGCACATGAAATAAAACCTTGTGAAAGCTTAGTATGGAAGTTGCATTCTTGGACATGTGCTGCCCTCCTTGAGTTAGGAGGCAGGGTTAGTTTGAGGCAGATCAAGAAGGAGCCATGACTACACTTGTGTCTGTGACTGAAGTGGAACCATGTCGGTCTGGCTATTTCTGATCTAAACTGGGTAATCTATGTCCCCAGGGGACAGCACGCTTTGTCTCCAGTTTTGCAGACCTTGTGTATAAATTTCTTTAAGAATCTCATGGACAGGATCTCTAAAAAGGGGTTCCTTTCACTCTTCATGTCGCTATAAGCCAAACAAACGTAATGAATCCTCAAGGGTGATAATACAGACAGGGTTTCACCATTGTTGACAACTGCTGGAAAGCTGTGACTTGATACTACTTTGCCCATGAGCTATGAAATGGCCATTTCCATAATGTCATTGCACTAACTGTTCCTCCTATAAGTTACTACAATGACAATGAATCCCTATAACCCAGGGATAGCCAGTAATGAAGAATAAATAGCTTTTTGATACAGGGACAGACTGGGGTTACTAACTGCAGCTTTAACGGTTGGAACTGGGCATCATTGATAATACTGCCTCAATTTAATTACTTCGTTTTGTGACACACAGTATCCCCCTTGTCTTAGCCTAATTGTTTTGACTTGCTATTGTGGGGACAGTAGTTTGTGCCTGGAAAGGAAAGGTGATTTTGAAGTTATAAAAGAATGTGAATTAGTTTTCTGTTATTTATAGCAGAATGTAAATATAGTGGACCATATAGCATCTTTCTGTTATTTGAAGCATTTGCAGCATAATCACTGTATTCCCTGAGCTTACTTTCAAAGGAGATTGTCCAACGGTTGCACTAAATAATCTAATATCTGAGCCAGAAAAGAAGTCTATTGTTATTTATGTTAGAAGATGAATATGATCACGTGTAGTTTTAAATCATGAACTCCTAACCATGCTGTGAAGGCATGAGAACAGAAAGCTTAGACTAGTTCATAAAAGCTATTTGACACTCAGCAGAGGAAAGCAAGCAGTGTGTTCCATTTCAACTATGGAATAAGGTAATTATATCTAACAAGAAACAGAAAATAACGTTACAAATCTATGCAAAGAATTAATTTACCCCAGCAGACATTTTTTCTTAAATATTTTTCATACTTTTTTTTTTTCTAAATTGGGCCACTATGGGTTTGAAGTAACTAAATGTATTTTACTTAATTTTCTCTTTTCTTTAACTAGACTAGTTTTATTTTCAGAAAGAGATATGTCAAATTTGTCTTATGTTAGTTTTAACATCAGGATATCATCTGAGTATTTATGTAAGAGCTAAATTTATGAATAGACGGTGTCTATTTCCATTTTAAATTCTCCTTACTTACTGTTGTTGCCTTCAGTGTCATCATGGCATCTATGAGGCTGCAGAATGTGACATTTTAAAGATACTTCTGCTAGTGGCTTTTTCAATTTCTGTTTAACTAAAATCTTCCCTACTTCATTCAACTACCCTTACAATTTACATTAGACAACACTCCATCAATAAAACCATCAAAATGATCTACTACATTGTAGACAAAAGTTATTGTGTCAAGTTGACACTAATCAGTTAATTCCAGTAAACCTTCAGATAAACAAAAGCTTGTTGTCTATTACTGATGTGTGTGATTAGCCCCCTGTATGTCCTATAGCTATGCACATCTATAGAGATGTATCTGGCAGACACTTGGCCTGAGGGCTCTATATGTAAACCAGGACAGGATCTATAGTTAATGATGTTGACCCTGACTCCCTCAACAGAGATTGGATTCAGTCCTCATAATATCCCGACAGCTGATATGTATACTGTGCTAATAATATTATCAATTACTTATGCTACTGTGATTCGCGGTGTTTAAAGCTGATAGAAGATTCTTTCATGTTTCTTTTTTCTGCATCCCTGCTATCCTACCGATTGTGTGTTAGTTGGATATTTTTAATTCTGAAGCCCATCTAGTTCATAACTGTAGCTGAAGTAGTGAGTAGTATTTGAAGCGGGGATGACCCATGTCCTACATTCTGGCAAACATGGTAGTTTTTTATTATGTTTTTCTCTCACATTTCCTTTATTCCAGAAAAGATGGACTGAGTATTTATCTACAGCTTCTGTGACTTTAGTCCAGAAGGTCTGTAAAAGGAGCTAGTGATCTGAGAGGTCTCTAGGTGCATGTGTTCAGCAGGAGAAGCTTTACAAGTCCAACATTTTCTGAAAGCCAGACCTGTGTGCCATTGATCTCACCTGGGACAGTCAAAAACCCGCAGTCTGGAGTCTGTAGATACTTCCAAAAGCTCAGTCATAAAGATGCAAATGCTGGTCCTTCTGACCACCTCTGTCGCTTCAGAGCACTTCTGCCTTGCCCAGTATGTCAAATGGGTAGTGGAGGTCTGTGTATAGTGAAGATCAGAGATTTTGGCCATGTTTAAGCCCGGGCGAACTCCTGAATATGCTATAAACAGTGTGATGTTACTCTTAAGATACTTTTTGCAGTAATAACAGATATTTTTTTTTTTTTTTTGCTAGACCAAGTAAGATGAACACATGGGGCTTTACTCACTACTGTGAATTTTGAACACTGTGTGTGTACGTACAGAAAAGCCTCCAGACTGTGCCTTCTCTGGGGCAGGGACCTACCCTTCTCTATGTTGGCACGGCATAAAGTACATACGATACGCTTACACAGAGAGCAGATAATTACAGCATGAAAGAAGGCTTTATGCCTTGGCAAAGCCTTTCTGTACCCTGCTCTGCTTGCACATACAGACGCTGATCTTCTGGCTTTCGATCCCCATGAAGTGCCCTGCTCAGCCTAGGGCGAGAGCTGCGAGCAGCCCAGCTCTGCCTCCGAGCAGCTGGACAGCAAGGTTGAGCTGCGCTTCCAAGCACTGAGCCACTCTGGTTGAAATGATGACAGGGACCACTGTTAAAAATTAAATTCTGCCTTATTTTTTGTGCAGTTCTTGTGAGTCACATTCGCGAATAGTAGCGAGAGATTTAATGATCGCATATTTTTTATCTTATTTCACTTCGGTCGATGCCAATTTTTTTCTGTTACTGTCGACTTAGAGCTCAAAGTAATTTAGTAATTGATTCTAAGCACGGCAGCTCGCCAATGGCAGCTCTCCATTCAGGGGAATATCTTTGCTAATTTTATCCATCAGAACGAGATTACCATGCTAATCTCTCCCAGCCCTAGTACCTTGGTCAGTTGGGACACGCTGATGCAAATGATGTTATTAAACACAAACCCTTCACCCAAGACAGGAGAAAAATGAAAGCAGGAGAGATGAGCAAATCAGAATCTGTTACAAGGATTTCTGAGGCTGAGCTGGCATTGTCTGCGTGTGTCCTCTTCATCACCCCTGAGCTCTCGTGCGTCCAGCACTCCTGTTTTTGAAACAATCTATGGTTGCTTGCTTGTTTATATCCGATTTTTTTCTCCTCAAAAAGATTTGGCCGCCTTTAACACATTCTTAGCTTGTAAGGTGTAGCAGCCACAGTTGTCGTAAGAAAAGTCTTTTTCCTCTGCAGCAGTCTATTTGCAGCCCGTATCTACTAGTAAGGTCTATCAGCGTTTCAAATCTCTTTTCTCTTGGGTTAGAAAGGATGCACTGCATGTGGCTGCTCTGAGTGACAGTGCTGTAATCCCCTTCATCTTAATCATGGGTGCTTTTGAGAGGACCCCTCTGTTCTCGGCCATTCAGGAGAAAATCAGCTTTCGGTTAAGGTTTTTCGTCTGCTGCTTTTTCTGCAACAGAGCCCTGTTTTGGAGTACGTCCATCAGCTTGGTAACTCCATCTTGTAAAGGATGGAGATCTCTGGCACAAGTCCTGCAAAGCACTAAAGCATATGCTTAACTCGCAGGGTCCATGCAGAGCTCCGGCTGTAACTCCCTCCTCTTGGCATAATGGGATCTGCTGATAACTGGGCCTCGTCTAGCTCTGCCTGATTTCAGATCCACTTTCAATCAATAAGAAGCCTTTTAAAATCAGGCCAAATTTGACACTGAAAAGCAGTTTTGGCCCATCTGTAATTTAGATCATTTCCATCAAAAGTGCAGGCTGTTTGCCAGATGCTGCTGAAAAAATAGCTTAGAAAGACCAGCATCTATTTGTACAACGTGTTTCACTAATTCTTGGTGTTCCATGACATATTAATAATTATTTGTTGTTTTTCTTCAGGAAAGAAAACAGAACATTTCTCCAAGTCATGACTCACACAATCCAGAAACTACGAGGATCTCATTTGTTCTTCTCAAGCTCCTAAACTTTGTGCTTAGGTAATTAAAAAGCCAAATTTCAGAACTTCTTTCTTGCCCTAACACATTGTCTCATTACAAGAACCACCATGAATGACAGAAAGTAATTTGTTTAATTACATTAACATTTTATTATAAACCACAACAGAACCATGTACAATATGTTAATTTGTTTTCTGCCGCTTGTTTTGTTTAATTCTATTTTCATTTTACTTTGTTTAATTTAGTCTTTTTTCTCTTGTAATCAGCTTTATAACAAAGTAAAAGATGAAGATATGCTTTCAGAAGACCAAAAAATAGAAGATATACATAGCTGCTTAAGAGATTAGATTCGTCTAAATAAATGTGCTGAATGTATTTTCTGGCTTATATTTCTCAAAATACTCAATTCAAAGGTTAAAAACACAAAACACAGTTGCCTCCAGAAGAGTTACGCTCTCAAGAGTGTTTACCTGAAAGTTTGAATTCTCAAGGTTAAATTAGGAGAAGCACTTGTAGGCGGTGTGTGTCACCGTCTACTTTTATCAAGCCAATATTTTTGATAGACATATATATTGTGTTGGCAGTTTAGAGAGTTCACCAGACACCCCAGTTCTTCAGAAAAGCTCAGATCTGGAAATTTACTTAGAATCATGGCTTTTGGCGCAGCAGAGCCAGAGGTCGGTGTCGCTGCGAGGCAGCCGCCCCAGGGGCCAGGTGCTGCTCCCTGCGCTTCTCCCCGCGCAGTGGGAGCGGCATCCCGAGCATCATCACACAGCAATGTCAGTGGGAAGGTGAGCGAGAGGCTCTCTGCCTGCCACTGAAACCCTCCTTTTCCTTGCAAGCATCATTTGTAGACAAACATTGGCCGATATTTGACTTAATTCTTATTGCCTTGTTGTTCATGGGTGATCACTAAATCTTTTTCGATGTTAAAGATGTTCTATCCTAGAAAATATGGTGCTGTTTCAAATATTTGACAGGTGTTTCTCAACTGACTACCTTAGGAGAGAAAATACAGAATGTTTTGCAAACTCGAGAGCACTCACTTCAGGCTGTCTCCTCAGTTCATCAATGCTGCAGAACCAAATAAATACCTGCTTATTCAGCTAATTGACATAGTCCTCCCTATACTTGTAACCTAGGTACACAACGTTCCCCTCCTTCTTTAGGAAGCTCTGAGAAGTGGTGTAGAAGAACAGCTGGGCTATGCTCTTTTCGGTCAACAGAAGATACAGCTGTTCACAGTCAGAACAAGAGCAAGATCCAAGGCAATCAAATGGGCTCGGTTATTTCCCAGTTGGAAAACAGCTAAGCTGCTTTTACCAAAGTGGTAGCACTTGGTGTATAAGGTGTCATTCTCTCAGATGATGTTACTCACATGACCGTGCTGGCAGCTGCACACCCAGCACCTTGCTCCTTGCCAGGGAAAGGGAATTTCATGGACCATACTGGTTAATGGAGGCCCACTTTATTTGGGCTATGAGCGTGAATGCAGCCTCAGGGTCCACCCAGGGTTTCCTCACCTCCCTGCCTCAGATGAAGTTGGCTGCTTCCTGAGGAACAGCAGAATCAGAGTTTCTTCAACCACCTTGAGGCCCCAGTGGCAGGTAGACGACGTCAGGGAAGAAAATGAGGGATTCATTCTGCCACAGCGGACACCAGGACATTTGGTTGACACATTGGAAAACAGTGACCAAAACAACCCAGCACGTTCACAAAGTCCACCTGGAAGTCCAAGCAGGTTCTGGCTGCTGTATGGTTTCCCACCTGGGCACCAGTTGGTTCTAGGAACTGACAGTTCCTGCTGGGAGCCTCCCCTGCCACTGCCAACCTCAGGCCCTTCCCTTTGTTCATGGTGCTTATTTGTAAGTACTATTGGGCTCTCTTTGAGGGCAAACTGGTCCTCAGTGCAGACCCTGGTGTTTTGGTGTTCTCATCTCTGAAGAGCATCACTGTACACCAGTCACGTGTCCGTGAAATTGCTCTCCCTTATCAAGAAGTCTGATTTTTCTTGATAGCTGATTTTTAAAGCAAATGCAGCCAAAAACCACCTCCCCATTCTTCCCTGTTGGGCTTCACTCTTCCCTCGTGCCTTTTAATGGTCCCTCTGTCTTCAGCTTTAGACAAGTCTCTTGCTTATTGTTTCTAATATCTGTTTATTTGTGATGCCACGTTACCATGTGTAGCAAGAAGCAGGAGTTATGTACATGCCATATAAGCTGGACAGATTTCAGTTAATACCTGGCACTGCATAGAGGGCCCACATGCAAGTAAATATGTTAGGGGAAGATACGAAAATAAACTGTGCCTGACTTTGCATCATCTGAAAAACTGGTCTGCAGAGGATCTTGCCTCTTCCAGTCTCATATTCTGCTACTTAAAAACCTACAGAGGACTCAACCCAAAATCTAGTGGGGAGCTGTTACCCCTGTATCATCAATTTGTCCATAGTCAGATGAAAGGAACAGCAGAAGGAAAGCCAGATTTTTCTTGTGTGGCAATAAAAGAAGAATATTAAAATTGCTGCTGTACAGAAAAAACAGTAATGCTGAAACAAGGCCAATACTGCTATCTGGTGCAGAGGCTGATGGACATCGCTTGAGGGACTGGAGTGTCTGTAGGTAAGGGTTTGGTGTGGGACTCAGGAGATGGGGCTCTGCCTGCTGCTTGAGCACTCCTCTCCCTCTTTGTTCTTGTGTCCTCTCCTGTTGTGTCCCGATGGGGTCTCCAGGCATGAGGTGACGCAAAGGTATATGGGGACTGTCTTCTGGCAAAGATGTCCCAGCATGGTGCAACTTGCAAGAAAGCTCAGGTCAAGACTCAGGTGCCATTCTCACTGCAAGAGCTGTAATGTGTTGCCACTGCTTAATCCAACGTTATTTTCCACAAAAGGCAAGTGATAAACAGAACAACAACAAAAAAACAAACCAGCAGTAGCAGCATCTGATTTTCTCTTCCTCACTGGGGAAAGGATGTGGAAGAGCACTCGTGTCCATGGAAATACAGTGGTCGATTTTCTACACAGCATGAGCATAGCTGCACTTGAGGCTTACCTTGAAACTTCACGTGCATTCATTGATAACCCCATTATGAAATTCAAGAGACCTAATGCAATTGTGTCTAGGAAGATTTACTTGTTAAAAGGAAAACAACTTTCACATAAATAATTTACTACAACAGAAAAATAATCCTCTGTGCTATCATCCTTGCATTGAAGCTAATCGAAGGGAGTTATTTTTAAATTGCTTGGAAGTGTACTGCTCTCATTTCATTGTCAATAAATACGCTCTGTTTCAGCACAGCGCTTCACCAAATGCATCTGAATTTTCAAGCGGAGGGAGGAATTGATCAGAATTTTTTAGAAATGTAGAAAGAAAACGTTCCTATAGGAAATTTGTATGCTGGAAAATTCACGACTGCTTTAATAACCTGAGAATGGGGCATGGTTCCTGTATTGATTCAAGTCCGGCGTCTGCTTTGCCATTGAAGCTTTGCCATTGACCTCAGTGGGAACAGATCTTTAATCCTCTGCTGGAATGGATTTGTCTAAATCCTGAAAAGAGAGGAGAATTTAACCTGGATAAGCAGCACTCAGAATTATAACAGAGGTATGAACAGCTTGCTTTGTCGTCTTGATCTGACCACAACAGAGAGATATAATAACAATTACTACGGGTGTTTTTTATTTCTATCTTCTTTTCTTTCTGTTTTTTATCTTTTCACCCATTTTGCCAGATCTACCAGCAGGAGCTACATGGACTGTGAAAAAAATTGCGTTTTTCAATATCCCTTTCCCTTGTATGTGTGCCAAATCAAGTAAGAGTACCTGTACTTTCAGTTAAGCTAGACAATATTTCTAAGCAAATATTGTGTCTGTCCAGGATAATTCTCTTTCTGATTCTCCTTCCTGCCCCACTTCCCAATCCTTAGACTATTCTGGTTCTCTGCAAAGACATGTTTTCCCCTATGGAGGCTGCAACTACTTGAAAAAAAAGGCAAAATCAGCTTTTAGAAATGCACGTAGGAGCAGTTCTGAGCTTGGGAGGACACTAGGGTGTCGGGCCACACATCACCACCACCAAACTCCCGGTGTTAAACCCCAGTGGGGCTGCTCAGCAACCCCCATCCTGCCTTGGCATTTGATTTGGTCAATAAGGTTCAGGTTGAGATGAGCAGGGATTTGGTTTGTGCTTCCACTGAACAGCCTTCAAGTGCAAGGGCTGGTGCTACAGGGGCCAGAAACACAAACTGAGTATCCGTATGTGACATTAAAATAAAGTCAATACACGTATGTTCTTTAAAATTAAAAGCTAGAAATAACTAGAAATTTTGTTTAAATAAAAGTTCTAGGTAGACAAGTGGCCTTTCTGTGCATGGACAAGTCTTCTTTATAATTTTTCTTTGGTTATTTTTAATAAAAGCTGCAAAGTGAACAGTTTCAGTTTCCAAAACCCGACATTTTTCGTAAGAAAATGTACAAAGACATGGAGAATTTGTGGGTGAGTATTTTGATTGAAAAGTCTCTTTTTAATGACAACAGTTTGCTTTATTGGAAAATATTCCCAGAAAACGCCTATCACTAACTTGAAATCTCTCTGAAAGACTGATTTGATTTTATTTAGTAGGTGTTTAGTTCCAAGGATTCAGCAATAAGTGCTTGTCTTAGCATAAACATTTTTGGGAAATTCATGAATATTCAGTGGCAGTAAAAAGGCACTAAACACAAGTTTGTGTAAGGACTGTGGGATATTAGATGTGTCAGCATAAGAAGCGTTCTTGCCTCTTCTTTTTATTCTCTTCTGCTCTTTATGTAAGCCCTCCAGGAGGTCTTTTATATAGCTGTGCTTTCCCTGAGCATGGTTTAACCGTGTGAGATATACTCGAACTGGCATAACTGTTAAATATAGACAGACTAATTCAGTTTTAATCCAGGTCCTAGAAAGGCACCAGAGAAATCATGTCATGTCTTGTGCTACCTGAATGTCACTGCTTCAGAGGAGATGACCTTCAAGAAGAAGTCATCTCAGTGTCTCTCGTTGTCCTGTTGTGTCACAGCTTCGATCTCCACGCTGTTAAAAAACAACCTGTTAATTTCCATGTACAATCTAATAAATGCAATAAATGCAAACGAGTCACTGTGGAACAGTCTCATTCACAGCTGGTTATTTTGTGTTTCTGTAATTAGCATAGCACACGCAATTATAGCTGTCGATACTCTTCAGCTGAACCTACCTAACAACTTGCTTGCTCTGACAGGGCAAGATCCTGCTCCATCTTCCCTCAGCTCACCTCTCCCTGTGCCCTCTGCCCTACCACCAGCTCTTCTTTTTCCTTCCAATGTCCACCTAGTGCTCAGTGGATTCTATGCTGAACCAATTCCACTCACTAACCCAGCAAAAAGCTCTCCGCTTTCTTTGCTAGGTTATTTTCCTGCCAATGTAGTTCATCGAATTGGCTCGGCACTGGGTCCTGTGAATGCCAGAAGTGGCACAAAGGGAAGAGGAGTGAGTATGTGGTCAGTATTGGGGTGAAACACAGCAAGGACAGAGGTTGGACTCCCTATTTTGGGTCAGAAAGCCACTGGATTGGGTAAAACCGTAGGTGTGCTTTCCTCCTCTTTTCATAAGTAACTCTGCTGTCTTTAGTAGGAGCATTCCCAGGACCAAGTAGCTTGGAGTGTCTCAGGGCTGACAGACTGCTCTCTAAGAAGGCATGATGTCCTACTGAAGCTTTTTCTGGTGTTGGGCATTGTCAAGGTCTTTCTGTTGATGCATACTCTCTCATGTGAATTCAAGTTAAAGCCTTTCTGTCAGTGGGGGACACAATCTGGGCTTCTCTATTTGACTGTCTATTTTCATGCAAGGTGTGGAAACGTAATTACTTTTGAGCCTGTTACTGATCAAACTTGGTTGAAATCAGCCAAAGGGCTTAGAAGTTATTACAGAAAGGATAAAGAAGGACCCAGACGGACACACAAGCCACATGACTGCAATGAGCTTCATTTCCTTAGGAAGCCAGGCAAAAAATTACTCTTCCACAGGGTCTAATTTTGTATGGACAGAGATGCCAGAACACTAATACATAAAAATTACAAAGAGCATCGAGGCTGTGCTGACAGGCGGAAGAAATTCCAGCATGCTGTTCCAGACCGTTCCCCCTCAAAGTTATCCCTCCTCCTCAGCATGCATAAGGACTGTATTATTAGTATGTGCATGAGCAGTCAGGGCAAAACATCTGGCGTAAGGCAACCGGTTTGTCTTCCACAGCTGCTGCAATCTGTTTCTAAAACTGTCTTAACAACCCTGTGAAGAATCAGCCCAGTGTATCAGTGATCTTCTCATGTCACAAAGTCACTGTAATGCAAGCCAGGGGTCCTAGCACTGTGCAGAACTGCAGGGCTTTTCTCTCCATAGATACCTTTGACCTATGCTTTCTGTAAAATATGACCCCTTGTGTCAAATGAAGTTTGCTGTAGAAATTTTACTGAAATAAAATACATTGGATGTTCTAAAGATTCATGACCTTGTAGCATTTGGGGTTATTTTTTGCTTAACCTGTGTAGATGTGAATCTAGTGATGACAGCACTGGCTACCGATGGCCAGGACTTGCTGCCAGCCCCAGCTCCTGATTACCCACCACACGTTGGCGGTGGTGGATAACACTCACACCTTTATTCAGGCTGCACACAATCGGATGCATTGTGGCTGCTGGGTGTCAGGCAGGAGCTGCCTCCCAGCTACTGCAGAGTCCTCTGGCTCTCTTACAAGCAAATTTGATTTTTCAGAGCACCTGGGTCCAGGCATCATTCCCATTTTTTCAGAGCAGGCTCATGGTTAGTGGACAAGCGGTAGGACTGCACCACAGGCTTCCAGGAGCTGCCTGAAGGACTAGTCCTGTTACGTCCATGGACCTCTTCAGTCGCCTGACCACTTCTAACACTCTGTCCATCACATGAAAACTGTTTTTCTTACATTTTCGTTTCTTGGCAGATGTGGGCCCCTCCCCTTCTCCTTTGCAGTAACACAGACAGAGCTGTCGCTGCTGTCCTCAAGTTGGCAGATGACACATCTCCTACAGTAAACAGAAAAACAAGGGAATATCTACCTTCAGGACGATAACAAGGAACGGGTAGAACTTGCGATGTTATTGTTGCATCATGCACTCCCTCTTGTCTAGGAGAATTACTCTCTATGGCTGAGAGGTAATTTAACTCTCAGGGCTCATTCACCTCTTGGCCTCTGTGTTGCTGCTCTGAATATAATGGCTGTGGGCATGGGAGGGAATGGGGTATGGTAGGAGCGTGTGGCCATTAGGAGCAAGGATAGAGTCTCCGAAGCACTTCACACCGCCGGGGTGACAGCCAGAGCGACTTTTTGTCCACTGCTGGCCTGCCTAAATTAGAATTGGCAGGCAAGGGGTGAAAGGACTTGGATCCTGTTCCTGGTCCTCTGAGCCATCTGGTCCTCTGAAGGGTATTTTGAAATGTAAAGTGCAGTTCTTTTACCTTTGCTGCAGCAGCATTATTTAAAACACAAACGTAGCTAAACTATTCAAATACACAAGTTAAAATATATTTGAAGTACCTGACTCCAGAATTACTGAAAAACATCAGCCTGGTCAAATACTGGGGATGTACTTAAACGATGTACCTACCCATGGTCTGAAAGTCTTGAGCTGCTCTGATCATTGCTGCCAGTTTCTCCATTATTCTAGTCAAGGAGTTGATAGGAAGAGTTGCTTTAAGGATCGTCCAAAATTCAGCTTTGAATTTTTCATAATACTCAGTCTTTGTGGCTTTGTTTGATTTTTTTTTTTTAACCTGTCTTGGAGTTTCCAAGAAACAGTGGAGTCACAGTGTTATTGATGTCAGTGGGTAAGAGCTCGGTGTTCCTTGGAACGTCTCATCTAATCATCCCGCACCCTTCAAAGATGAGGTGAGTGAGTCCTGCAGAGAGCCTTGCCCACACTCCAGCCCTCCCGTGGTCCTTCTGCGATGAAGGGAGGGTCACAAAGCTGCACATCCAAACTGTGAAATGCCTGAAGATACTCATAAGAAGCCCAAAGAGCAGTGCAAAATTTGTGCATGAGTCACAGATACAACAGAAGTTGACTGGATTGGATAGTGTGCGTTTCGAGTGCTAGAAAAAAAAAAACCTAAAAAAATACTCAGTTTGGGCAGCCAGGTTTAGTAATTTTTACCTCAGTCCCTCTGGTCCTCAATTTCCATCTGTAAAATGGGAATAGTGATCTATTTCCAGATGTTGCAAAGACAAATGCAGAGATACTTTGCAAAGCAGTGAGGTACTGCGATGAAAGCTATATAAAAGCACCCACAAAGAAACGAATGTCTTCAGTTCAGATCTTGAACAATATGGTTGGGGTTTAAGAAGGAAAAAATACTAGCAAATTTGTAGTAAGTATTTATTTTGCTGGATGGACAAGGAAAAAATCCTGTGGAGTAAACATTGCATGATTAAGTAATAAAAAAGCCCTCCGTATATAGGCTTAAGATTTCATTTACAGTTACACAGGCGGCTTTATCCAAAATTTAAGTGTTTGACTTTGTCACCTCAGCATTCCTACAACTGTAAATTTCTGAATGTAATATATATGTATCCTTCCTTTAACTGCTGCTTTCTCATTGTTTATTTAAGAAAACATTGGGATTGCTTTAGATGTCTTGGAAAGTTAATTAAATAAAATTAGGGATAATCAACTGTCATAAAACAGGAAATAAACTTGATGTCAAGGGGGATGTTTACAAATGATGACAATGACAGGTAAATTTGACATATGTCAGTATTTTTTCCATAAGTTTATGTAATAGATAATCACATTTGTTTCTTTTCCAAGCTTCCCTGTCCATATAATCGAGGTTTATTTTATTCTGTAGCTTGATTACATTAAATCCATTGTTATTTCTTACAGTAAAAATTATTTTCTAACATATGTCTTGAAGTGCCTCAGTCAAACACCATTTTTATTAACATTTTCAATGATACAAGTGATTGGGTTGGGTTAATTAAAATATATCATTAAGACTGTAGTTTCCTACATTAAAAAATTGATTGCATTTTACATCTTCCTTGCTTTTGTTAGAGCAGCTCTACTACAGTTGCTGTATCTCAGCCTGTTGTCTACGTCTCCACACATTGACCTTTGTTGTAAGATCTGCTATAGACATCACAAACTCTCAACATCAATTTACTACAATTGGATGTGGCATCTTCCAGCTAATTTGATTTAGGAAGAAATGCACCTGGCTCTGTTTTTCCCTATAGAATGTTGAGGGAGTTCGGAGCCCTCCCAGATGCCATCTATCTGAGTAGCCCATGTGTTTTTCAAGGTCTAAGCTGTTTGTCTTCATCTTCCAAAATGTAAGCCATTACAATAGGAGAGTAGCTAAATTATTTAATATAAAAATAAATTCGTTTTTAGATTAAAAATGTGTACATATGTGAACATATGTATATATGCATGTGTACATATGTATAATGTGCATGTGTTTTATATTATATATACAAAAATAAATGCATGTATATAAACACTTTCATATATATGCATATAAAACGTAAATACATTCATATGCCTCAATAATATTTAATATTCTGACTTTTTTACAAATTTTCTTTTTTTTTTTTTTAACATGAAGCTGTTACAGGGACTCTTTGCAAGAAGAAACAACATTTCAGGTCTTGCGAAACTTTCCAGGCACTAATTTAGATCACGTGGATCAAGCAAGTTATGAAGATCAATCCTGTTCCAGTGGCAGCAACACAGAGAGAATGAACCACAGACCTCTGTGTTCTGTTTCATCCCATAGGTCCAAAAGTAAAACCATGATTTAAAGCATATACATGTGCCTTCTTTACCATATAAGAATCTTGAGCAATCAAACAAATTAAATCCCTGGATATAGAGTCGCAAATGGCCGTGTTTCGGACAGTTCGATGGAGGAGGTTGATGCGATCCAGCTGGAGCAGGAGCTGAATTGAGCAGTGCCAGCAGAGGATGGTCCTGCAGTGTCGAGTGATATTACAGATGTTTTCATTGCTTGATTTTTTTTGGCATGGAGTGTGGGTGAGGGGAAAGGGTCATTTACTGGAATATTATTCTCATTACTAACTACTTAAGTTGATAAAATATATATACGTTATAGTGTAAACTCAACGTGCTCCACTTTATTGCAAATGGAAAACCTAATTAAATTAAAATGAAATTATTTGAAAACTTCTCATTTTGCCTCTTCAGAACTACAGCAGTAGTGTTTTCTTGTCAACTGGTTGCCAGTACTTGGAGGAGCAACCCAGCACTGGACATCAGAGTCAGTGTTCTCCAGGAATCCAGAAGCTTTCCCTGATGCCAGCTGGGGCCTGATCCTTGTGTGCAGATTAAAAGTTATTCTTGATGGAGTCAGTGGGTGCTGGGTTTGTGCTTCAAAGATGGGTAGGGAAAGGGAGCAAAATATGGCTTTTGGAGGAATTTGGTGTCCAAGAAGTCTGGGGGTAAAATCAGCCCCTATAAGAGGGAATCATGAGTAGCACAAAAAGAAAGATGTTAAAATAATCAATATCTACTCTTAACAACTGCAGTAGATATATGCAGTGTGAAATATGGCTTTGGAAACATAAAATGAATTAATAAGGTGATTGCGCTGGCAATAATTCACAAATCTTAAACCAAAGAAATGAACCAGCTATATGCTACAGTTTATTTTGGTATTTTGATTATAAAAACTAGAATCTCTGTGTAGAAGTAAAAAGAAATTATTTGTTAAAGATGAAGTTGGAGAACTGGACTATTCTGAAATACTTTGACTGCTCTTTCTTTTCCCATCTACAGATCATATCTCCAGATGAACTCTTTGTATTTCGCAATGTTTCCAGTTTTGATATAATAACTAAATTACATGAAACCGACAAAGGAGTACTATTTACACATTTTGAATCTACTTTGGTTATGCCTTTACAACAAAATCCTTAAATAATTTCTGGGAGTGTTTAGAGTAGTTGTATTTTCAAATAATTCAGACCCCTGGGAAGTAAAAAAAAAAAAAAAAAAAGTTGTTTGTTTTTTTTTTTTCAGAAAATCAGCTTGCTATGAAATATAGATCTAGAATACAGCCATCATTTACTTTATAAATATATTTATTTCTTTTCTCACAGAATAATCTTTGGCAACGGTTCCTCTTTTCAAACTGTTTGTCTGCAATTTCCATTTACTGCAGTGACACCTAATGGTAGGAGAAGAAGAATTGATCTCCAGCCGCCTTGTTTGCTGTTGAACAAAGAGGGGGTTTCGCATTTTAAGCTCGTGGAGAATGTGTGGATTCTTTCCTCTCTCCTCAAAGAGCAAACAGACTCTGCTGCGATCTGGAAAGCATTCAGCTGCAGGAACAAAAGCATCTAAACTGAAACTATGGCCCTTAGAAAGCCAAAGACCTAGCCTCGTGATTTTTTATAAGCTCCTAAGAGCTGAACTTCCATTACGAGTCAGGAGAGACAGCTAGGGCTGATTATTAAAATGACTAACAACAAAATGATACATAATAGTTCTTTGCGGCATATGGTCATGAGTATACATCCGGAAGTTTCAGGCTCAAGGGGGCTAATGTTTGTGATGAGTATTTTAAATTCATCTGTGCTAAAAGCTGCCAGAAAGTGAGTTATTCAGGTCAGAAGAAAAGTTGGCAAGATACATGTCAAAGATGTTCAGAATTTTCTTCTGTATAACAAGCTTACAATATACCTTTTTATGCAGCTAAGACCAGCTGGACGAAAGTTAATCGGCTAAATGCAATTATAGGAGGTGTAAGTCTTATTAATGTATTAGGAATTCTCAGGGTACTACTGGACCATTCCAGATGTGCTGCTGCATAATGAGTACAGCATAACCTTGATCAAGAAGCCAATCTGTCCAGTCTCCTCATCTCTTCTAATAATCTATATAATATTTACTTGCAATGGCTCAGAAGGGACTAATAGAAGTAATAGGTTCTCATTCAAATGTAGACTTCATTTTCTCATAAATGCAGCACTGTATAAGCCTGAAATGACAAAATTTCACCTCATCTTTAGTGGAAAATGACATTTCTTTAAACATGCAGTTAACCAAAGGCAGGCCTTATTTAATATTCTGGCTAGGACAGGTGTGTTTTGATGCTGTAAAAGCCAGACAAAATGATCGGGTTTGTGTTAGACTAGTGACAGCCTCCATGAGATATTTTTAATGAGATACTGGGCAGCCAGCTTCGAGGAGAGGGGTCTTCCAGACTGCTCTGAAGTGAGATGGCAAGAGGCAGACTGGGAGGGAAGAGCAGATTGTAAATCCTGGGAGAAAATCTGGGACTTGTGAAGACAACAGGAGGTTTGTCTGCTGGGTCGTTTTTTTTTTCCTTGTACTGTGGCAAGATTCTGCCCTGTTGGTTATGAGGGAGCCTGAGGAAAAGCTACCAGCTGTGTCTCACGGAGCCACGGCTTCCTCTGGACAGACAAAGAGTAAGAGTCTTGAATCTGACCTGCCTACTCAAGCTACCCATAAAAAATGTCCCTACTCTGTTTTCACCTTCTGTTTATGCACATGGCATTCATGGATCAACTTTGTTACCTGCAGATGTGTTATTAACCTGGTAGCCACAGGGAGACCAACCTTTACCCTCAGACATTTGCACAACCCGCTGGCCATCGGTAATTATTTCCCATGACAAGGGCTGCCAGCAGCCTCCACACCATGCTGTTGTTCTGTCAGTATTTTGGCATCTAAAAAGACCACAACAAATCTACGTGTCTTCCCCATTTGTACTGACATTCCCCAAAGGAGGCATGGTTCGTCTTAGGGACCCATTGTCCTCTTTGTACATACAGTCAACTCCCATTAATCTCATTAATGAGACCTACATTCCCAAACTGGAAGGAAAAAATTCAGCTGGTAGGAAACAAAGATTTCCCGGGGAGGCAAAAAAGGAGCCAAGGAGACCGTAAGTCCTCCGTCCCTCTGTGCCCCTCCCCGTGGTACCCCCAAAATGCCCAGGGGAGCACGCATGGGAGCACCTGGGCAGCACAGCAGGGCCACCCAACCATTCCCTTCAGCTCAGCCCATGGCTGATCACACATGCAGGAGGGAAGAGAGGGAAGCACAAGAAATAGGAAAGAAAGCAAGTGCGGTATCTCCATTGACCATTCCAGCAAAGACCAATGTCTGGTGATGTTCAGCAGGTGTTTCTTGTGGTCCTTGGAAAACACAGAGGGAGGAAGAATGAATGTGGTGCCTTTGCTTGTGTGAGCAGCATTTTCATCTCGGGAGATGAAACCATAAGCAGCCATTTAACCTTTCATATTTTTAATGAATTTTACTGAATCAAATCTGGAAACACTGTTGCTGGCTAAAATAACCCTCATTTAGCTAAACTGCTTGGGAGCAAAACTTAACGAATGGTTTCTGCTGGAAGAAATAGGTTCTTGCAGGAAATGGTGCAGCCCAGACTGAGTAATTACTGTGTCTCGCTGAAGACAGCTTTTCCTGCCCTTCTGGTGCCATCTGCACAAGGGACCTTGCCCCAGCCCCTGTCTGGAGGTGAGGTGCGGCTTTTACCTCTCCCTTCTTCGCCAGCAGCAAGCAGAGCCACAAGCCCAAAAAAGCAGCACGTATTGCACTGCCCTAAAGATCAGGCAACTATCTCTGGAGCATCGGGTGCTAGAAGATGGCCCTGAGTTAGTGCTCTGTGCCTGCTCTTTATTTTATCTGGATGATTGCTGATGAGAAATGCTGTTGTGTATATATATAAAAACAGAGGGTTACCTGAGACCTGCAGTGCCAGAAGCATCTGCTAGTAAGCCTGCAAGACTTACAAGTGAGGACAGAGAAGCCAGCTGGGTTCAGGATGAGATCCAACCATAAGCCAAGCAATCACTTGCTCAGGGCAGGGGTCTGAGAGTCTTGTGAAGCCCCAGCCCCGGATGAGGAGCCTGGAGCCATGGCTGTGGCTGCAGCTGGCTCACACCCGCCCCCGTGCATGTGTAGGGCAGCCCGTGCTTCTGGGCAGAGGGGAGTCCTGCACAAAGCAGGGTCCTCAGCCAGGTGAGGACGTGGGAGATAAGGCTGGAAGATGGCCACATTTCTTGTCCCTCACATGCTGCGGTGCCTCACCACCAGCTCTGGCTGGATGCTGATGCTCAGGGTTGGCAACAGAGTAGGCGCAAAGGCAGGCGGAGAGCAGGGATAGATGTGCAGAGAGTGAGGCCATGGGAATACACTCAGCCTTGGTGCTCTGAGTCATCCAAGAAGGCTGGTGCCAAAGAGCTGCTCTGCTGCGACTGAAAAATTGAATTTTACTTGTGCTTACTGGGAAGTCTTGAGTCAGCCCTGGTTCTGCGACTGTATGCAAAGAAAAAAAAAGAGAATCACCCAGATTATGTGCCATTATTGCCTTTATTATCTACGTCAAATGAGTCTGATGTTTTTCAGACTTTGTGGCCTGATGATAAGGCATTCGAACATCTGTGTCCCGCATCAGAGGTGGAATTTAGTTGCCAACAGCCATCAGGCATGTTGTGAGACGTGGCCGTAGCCCCCAAATGGGCGGTGGGCCAGCCTCAGCAGAGAGGCAGAGAAAGTAGAGGAAGCCCACCTGGGCAGGCAGCACCGTGGCTGCCAGCGGCACACGTCAGCTACACACACTGAAAGGTGAGGATGTTCTTGAGGGATTTGTTGTACAAAGATTTCCTTAATCATATGCTTTGTTAAATCCTTCAGCAGAATTACTTCCTAGGCAGTGAAGGTCCACCCAAAATGCTGGTCATGGCACATGTGGCTGTTCTTCTGAGGAAAGCAGCCTGCTGGCAACTCCACTGGTTCGCTTCATACTTTCTTTTCTACAGGGAAGTGTTTTCCTGCGAGTATAGCTGTAGTGGGAGAGAATTAAAGCTGGTTGTACACAGAGGGAGTCCTTGAACTAGGAAGGACACGATCCCTTATGTACTGCACTCAGTGCAATTTGCTCAAAAGGCAGCCCAGTGCTGCAGGGATAACACAACGTTCGAAGCCACAGCTGCCGCGGTCCTGTGTGAGGTGTTTGGCTGGCTGACGCTGGCCCACAAGCCTCGGATGGCCACTTACAGATGAAATACATGGAGTGATGCTGCTCCAGCCAAACTCCCTCAGCCCTCACCTGTCAGCATGATCGTTTCCCTACTGCACATCAATCACATGTATCCAAACTGCACAATATATTGAGAGCTACCTAGAACAGTTTATCTGTGTTTTTTGCCAAAGCATTGCAAATTCAGCTATAGCTAATGTTTAATCATATTGGTCACAGAGCTTTGGAGGGGTTTTGGGTGTTTTCTTAAGCAACCATTTAAAAAAAAATGGATGCCCAAAGTCTGAAACAAAAGATCAGCACACAGTGATGCAACTTAACATTGAGGAAAGTCGTTTTGGCTGGTGGAAGAATGCATCTCTCCTGACTATGCCTAGACTGAGCTGCCTTTGCATGCCTTTGGGACAGAACTGGAGCCTGCACCCCTGTTCCTGACTCCAGGTCTGCAGCTATCCTGTGTACACATTGCCTTTGCAGTCAGCCACTGGCCTGTGGAAATGCTTTGAAGCCTTTGCAGTCACTTTTTTTTTCGGCAGGCTTACCACGTTTCATTAACACACGACACTTAAACCAAGAGAAGTTAAAACAAAAGTAGGTTGAAATTTCCTGCTAATACCCCGTCTTGGAGAATGTGCAGAGCCTGCCCGGTTCAACTGGCACCTAAGGCACTGAGAGGCACTTTAGGATCCTCAGTGCTGGAAGAGTTAATATTCTGTGCTGGGAGAAGGACACAGTTACCTCACTACTATTTCAGTGTTTATGCTGAGGAGCTCAAGGAGGAAGGTCCCTACCTTAGAGCTGGGTTAAACATGCTCATCCGGATGTGTGTGCTGACATTATGGAAAGGAAGAGAGATTCAGAATTGCAAAGTTTAGAGTTATGTCTGGAAATTCACATGCTCTTCAGTGTGCAAAATTTTACTGGAAATCTAATTAGTAAAGATTTTTTTTTATTTTGTGGGATATTCTTATCTCAGTTTCCAGTAAGGTAACAGGTCTTAAGACATGAGCCTTCCCATGGTGTTAGGTCTGTTTTGCTTCCAGCCACTGAGAAAACCAGAAGTCCACATATTTAAAAAAAAAAAAAAAAAGCAACCAAAAAACTTTAAATTTTCCATAAGATTTTACCTTGAGTTTAGTTCTAGAAATGTGCAAGAGTTGGGTTCAGCCTAAGCTTTGTTGTTTCTAAATCGCATGAAACTGAAATGCTTCTGAGGGGCAGGGATGAATTTTGATGTTACTTCTCCAATTTCAGTGTGATTGAGGACTCTTTTAGTTTCAGAAAGAGGGGAATAAGCTGCACAGTGCAAATAGAAAGTAATTTACAAATGAGGCTGACTTATCAGCTGCAAAATTGTTAAAACTGGACTAATTTGGGGGCCAAGACCTGCTGGGAGGAGAAAGAGAAGGACATTTAGGAAATCCTTTATGAGTCTCTCATTTCCAAGCTGCTCTGGCACCAGGAAAGATAAAGCGGTTACAGAGCAGCTTTAACGACCCAGTCTCACTGCAGGGCCCGGGCTCGGAGTGGGGAGGGCAGCCACATCCCTGGGCATCAGCTGGTCTCTCTCTGGTGCCCTGTGCCTCGGGCACCAGCTCATTGAGGGTCCTTTTCCAATCTCTAAGAGAGACCAGCCCAATGGGGGCAAAACCTGATTTACTTTCTACCTTTTTTGCACATACTCTGTATTTATTCCAGGAGGAAAAGAAACATTTGTCCAAGTCTAGCTCCTCCGAAATCCTTTGCTCTCCCAAGCAATGTTGTCTGTTACATAGGGAGCGGCTAAGTGATTGGCAAGGCACAGACTGATGTGGGAGGGTTAGTAATACTTTTTGGAAGGTAGTGCTTCGACAGCAAATTATCTCCAATTAGAAACCTCCATCTTTATCTCTGTATTTTGAATAAACTCTCTAGGTTTAAAAAATAACCCTAACTTTTGAAATTACAAGCAAGATTTCTTCCTTCCAGAGCTCTGACTTTATCATATAAAATCATCTGTTACCCAACTGTTAGGTATATCATTCTCGGAGTCCTGGTTTTATTTAAGTACAGGAATTTTTTGTTTTAATTTTCTGTTAATTAAATTAGTTATTCATTACCTGTATCATAAGGGACAAGGTCTTCAGATGAAAATATTTTCTTTCTTTTGACAATGACAGTAGTAAAAAGCTTGCATGAGCATGGCCTGCTAGCTTGTATCTTTGGAAAGGGTACTTTTGGTCACACTTATCTAATGAGATGTTTTGGAAATAGATGTTATGGTGCAGATTGGTGCTAGAATGGATTTGGTTCTGTTCAGTAAAAATGCCTGTTGGAATCACAACCAGTTCCCAAAGTAGCTCTTAAACTATATAGAGCTCTTAAAACCTATATAGAGCTCTTCTCCTGGTTACTGCTTTTTTCCTGGGAGCCAACTCTTTCTGGGTGTCTGGCTCTTTCTTGTAGCTTTATGTTTGAGACTCCCTGTAGGAAAACCAGCCCTGGCACAGCCCATTGCCCTTTCTTAATCCACTTGATACTGGGAACTGGCAAATCACTTTAAATCATTCTTTAGGTCACTGTTCTTCATGGCCCAAAAAGTCCAAGCCAGGTTGTAATCAGCTCTACCTGAAATTTGACTACAAGCTGCTGTATCTCATTTCTTTCCTCTTTTTTTCTTTTATTGTCCATTTACCATCAGTTCAGAAATTGAAGAAAGCTTCATTCAAGAAGTTAGAGCTCTTCCCAGAAAAAAAAAAAAAAAAAGAAAAAGCAGCAAGAACAGTGCTTCTGCATTTGGAAAATGGAAAGAAGACCTATTTCTCTTATCAAGCAAAAATTGCAAAGCAGCTGGAGACTGGCCTGAACCTGGACACTGGGAAAAAGGGCAGAGGGAGAAGGGAAGAGAGAAGCAGTAGAGAGGGGAGGGAGGAATGGCCCTTATCAACAGTAGGGCAGGGATCAGGCCTGTGACACTTGATGGTGATTGAAATTGTGCATGACTTGAAAACCATAAACAGTCTGTTTGCTTTTATAATTATAAGTTATATTACAATTAGCTGAACATAGTCACGACTACTTTTCTTTCTTAAATGTACTTACTATAATATTCTTTTGCACTATAGAAATTATTTAGTTTGGTGCAGTTCTAAATAATAATGTGCATTCCCGTCAGTATTTCAAATGAAGCACAACTGATGCTGCAAATATGCCATTTGTAATGTGTTTAAGGCTCTGAAGTCAGTAGTACTTCTGACTGTACGTATCAAGGAAAACAGGGGCTTTTCCGTCCTCTACAAAGCAAGGAACACTGTCCATGTCCCAAGGTGCATGTGTGAAATGTGTGTAAGAAAAACATAAATAACAATAACAAACCAAAAGTTGAACAGAGATTCTGACACGGGGTGCCTGAAATAAGTGAGTCCTGACGTTGCCTCATGCGGTCCCTGCGTCAGGTGCAGGTCTCCGAGAGCTGCCGCGCACATTCTTCGGCAGCCTGGACCGCCGTACAATGCCGAGCCCGAGGTTGTTAAGTTCAGGAAGAGCAGGAATGAGCCATTGACGCTGCTTGAAACAAGGGAAGACAATAGGTCTTTTAAGACAGCTCCCATTGCTGAATGTAAATTGTTTTTTAATAAAATGTAGACAAACCAGATGATGTCAGAAGAATTCCTCCCCTGTGCCACCCCGGAGATCCTTCAATAAACAGCAAGAAACGCATACATTTTGGGGAGCCTTTCTGGGTTTCTCATGCCCGTTGCAGCTGTACAACAGAGTCTGTAGACCCTTTCTTCCATACCCAAATCCTTATTTCCAGCAGGACTACTGCTGTGAAACGCAACACGTTAGGTCTGTGGGGTGGGACCCACAGGCAGCACGCACACGGCTATTTTCTTTCTACCTTTAACTTGCGCCTCGTGGGACATTCCATGCCTCATTTGCTGCGTTGAATTTTTCCCTCCCTCTCACCAGCATTTGTTTTTCCCCAGATTTTGCTGGTGGTGAGTCTTTTCCTAGGTTAACAGAAGTCACATAAAAAAATACCGACCTCTCTGTGCATTTATGTATATATATGAACACAAAATAATAGTGTGTATGCACATATATACTTATACATGTGACTCCATATATACATATGCAGAGGATGTGTGGAGATGTATGTGTACACATACAGCCATTTTTTGTAGCAAGATGCCTTATGATCGTAAATTGTGTTAATGAGAAACAAATCTTCAGGCTGATAAATAATGGCCTTTTAAGACAACCTATACATTAGCAATTTGTGTTTGATCATTTTCTTGAACATTATCCCCCAGTCATGTGATTTCATGTTGTTGTATCTGTATTAAAAATAACAAGATTCCCTGTAATTCCTTCTGTATTTTCTCCAAACACAAGGGAGAAAGCACATTCCCTAACATATTTTATGGGCACACTCTCTTTGTAATATTTCCTTTGCAAAGGTCCTGCTCATATTTGTATCTTATTACTTTTCTTATAGTGGATTTATTGATAGTTTCTAACAAAAATGTGATTTCAGTATATTTTACGGAACAAAACTCAATATAACAGCCCCCAATTCAATTTTTTCATCAAATGGAGAACAATAAAGAAACTAAAGTCTTCAGTTCAGACATATAGCACCAAAAAACCCTATATTGTTAAAAGGAATAACTCAATAACAGGGAAGTTGATAGATATTACTTAAAGAACAGCATTAGCTTTGTTTACCTTATCTGTGTTTCTAATAATCCAGACTACACTTGGAGAGTTACACATATTTTGCTCCTGAAACACTTACAAATCAGTCATATTCTGTAAAATGGGGAAAATAATGCCTATGCATTAAGCATAATTTATTACATATTGTTACTGCTAGTAATAATGTTATATCCATTCAGATGCATTTCACATGAAGATGTTTTGTTGTTGTCCTGTCACACTTCTTTCATAAATGTGTTTCATTTATGGGGTTGAATTGTTTTGCTAAAAGTTCATATTCTGTATTTCTAATGGTTTACTTTCAGACAAAGTCTGTGGAGCCAGTTCAGGGTGGGTGTTTTGTTTGTTTTCCTATTGACCACCAGCTAATGATTTGATTAACAACTTTGGTTAACAATAGATTTTTAGTTAAATAGATGGATGAATTCATTATTACCTGTTCTTATTCTCGTGTGTATTGCCCGGTGATGATTATAGCTGTTTTAGAAATGATCCTTATTTATGGTATGTTGCATCATCCAGAGATGTAGTAATGATTTTAGATTTTCCACCTAAATTACAGGGCACTTTCCACTGAAAATGGTAAACAATATTACAAACTTAAAAAAAAGAAGTAATCTGATTTCAGGGAAGAGGGAACCCAGTGAAAGATGTGTGCTTTTATAAGGATGGACAATGGAAAGCAAAATAATAACTCCTAAGTTTGATTGTTCAAATATATTCTGCAATACAGAGAGCTGCATGCAGGCTGGAGCAGGCATGGGGCAGGAAGGTTAAGTAGAAGAGAAGGCACAATACTTCAGATTGGCAGTAGACTGCAGCAAGAATAATCTAATCAAAACTAAATTCAATTATCTAGTCCCAGGGCAGGCTCCTGGGACTGCTGCACTGAATGCTAGCAGAGCTCCTCCTAGACATTTTTCCCCAGTCAAACTCACATGATGAATGCAGATGAAATTTGAAATATGAAAATCTGAAATAATTTATGGAAGTTGTCAGAAATTTGGCCTGCTTGTGGTGTAATTTCCTCTGAGACGAGGCAGGCTGGCTCATTGCTTCTAGTCTCAGAGCAGTTGCTGGTCTTCCAGTGGATGGATCAACCCCTTTAAAATGCTCTTCCAGACAATTACAGCTCATTACAGACAGCCTTGCACCATGCCATTATGTCAGAGGAAATCTTTTTTCATTTGCACAAATTTGCTTGGAATTCTCATATTTATTTGAGCATCCATTATCGAATCTGAACATTGAATTATCCACAATTATTTTCCTGGTAGGCGGATGTTTGTATATATGGAATAGATAGTGACTGTGTAGATATACAAATGTTACAGCATTGCTGAAAATCCTGCCTATTTCAAACACTGCATTTATGTAGAGAGTTGCTACATACATATGTATAGAAAGGTTGTTTCTTGAAGATGGTCTTTTAGGAGATGCATTTACTTTCTGAAAGGAGTCATCTACAGAAACCAGCTCACTTCCCAGTGGCTCCGAGTCTGCCTCTTTGTAGTTATCACAATTAGAACTTCTGTTTGTCCACATGTAATTCGTATATGGTCTGGCCCCATGCGAGACGTCTCCAGTTGTTATGTACTTAAATTACATTCTGTAACAAACATGCTGTCCTCCATCACTGCCGTGCTAACATGTCGTACACCTCCCACCTCTCCCTTGTGCTGAGAATGGGAGGTAAGCACTGGCATGGAAGAAAATGGAAGGGTCAGCGATGGGACACATCCTGAAGACCTCACTCCTTTGCTCTCAGGCAAATTTGCCTCATTAGGACTATGCTCTAGATGAGGTACTCAATATCTACATTTTCTAGTTGCTTAACCCTGTAACTAGGCTACTGGTATCACAACTTCATGGTGGTTTAACATTAGAAATACTAATTGAAAGAAAGATTTTACAAGTCTTACAATCGTGTGTGAAATTTTCACCTTGGTTTATCTCATGAGGAAGATTGGACTGTTAGATGCAAACGTTCCTGAGGATAGGAGTTGCTATAGGGAACCAGGCCAATGCCCCATTCAGACCATTTTGGTTTTGGATCATCACCAATGTTAAAAATCTGAAACTCTTGGTGTTGGCCCTTCTGAGAAGATCTGCCCAAAGAGAAAGAGAGTTTGGAGGATTTAATTCAAATATGATGAGTTTCGTCTTCATTTCAGGAACATTCCATTGCAATACTCTCAGGTCTCCATATTAAAGTTTAATCATATTAAAGTTTAATCATATTAAAGTTTTTTTAGTGTCTTTTGTATCTCTTTATACAGATATCATCTTTTAAGTTATTTCTGATCCATTCCAGCACGGTAGCCCTCATCCCATCATTATTTGTGGCCTGTGAACTTCTCACAGAAAGCTTGTTCCAACCTTCACAGACTAAGAGCTGTAGAAGAACAGAGGGCAGGACTGGTTTGTTCATGGTGTTCACATAAATTCTCTTTTGTTATTCAGTCAGGTTACCAAGCACTGAGGGAAGGCTCACAGTGCGATTATATCTCCCATAGCCAAACCTTTACAGACAAGTGCATTTAGGACTCTGGTATTTTTATTTTCTTGAAACAGAATTAGGTTTGAAAACTCTTTCACAATACTGCAGCAGAGCAAGCAGAGCTCAGTTTTAACAAACATGCCCAAAAACACTTGCTCAGAGCCCACTCTGTTGAGCAGGCCAGTATCTTCCTCTGAGGGTCCTTCCTTTGGTTTTGTCAGAAGCCTGCCCAACGCTCATGAAAATGGTGCTCCACCATGACCACAACTCTTTGTATGTCCTTCCACTCCAGGTACTTGCAGCCACAGCCTGTGGGAGAGGTACAGGGCACTGCCTGACTGCCAGGGCAGACTGTGAACGGCTTTGGTGGAGCAATCCCTTTTTGCTTTTTGCTTTCTATAGGATATGGAGAAGGGCACATGTAACATGTTCACTCTTCTTCCTCTCAATATTGTCGATTGTTGTGGTGATGCTTTATTGAACATGTGCGTTTACCATTTTTACCCTTTCCAAGCCTTTTTTTTTCATTACTTCTTCAGAAAATAATTAGAGAAATTTCCTTTTTATCAGGCTGAAAGGATTTTTTCTAGGCACAGGATTTTTTAAGAACTCCTCAAAGGTTGTCTTTCACAACATTGGTCAAATGTGTGCTGGTATTCATCAGAAAACTTTCCATCCTGGAATATTTGATATATTTTGTGATGTGTCAAACTTCCCGCTACGTACATTTGTCTTGCTGCTTAATCTAGTCATCTGCCTATATGCGACAGTCTGTATTCAGTGACTCACTGGACAGTCGGATATGGCTGAACTGTTTGTAGGGTGGACGAGCATTTGGGACAGAACGTAAAATACAGGACTGTTCAATGATCTCAGCATAGTTGCCTCTGTCTGCCCTGGGACAAAGCCCAAGCAGAAATATCTCCATCTCTGCTAGCAGAACCACCAGAAACTGTAATAAGCACATAAGAATAAGTCATGGTGATAGTTACAAGGATTTTATAGTCAGTGGATAGCTCTTAGTGACCTACAGAAACTTTCAGAGATCGAGGGGCCACCTTGACTCCAGCAAACAGCCCCAAAAGGTCCTGGTTGATTGAGGCAGTGGAGGAAATGCGTTCATTGCAAGAGACCCTTAAAACATCTCCTTATGACTGGGCCCAAGAGGTGTGAGTACTTGTAATGGGAAATTGGCGGTGTATTGGGATGATAGTAGAGCAAGAATGAACCCTGATTGATTATGAGGCTCATGAACATTAGCCAAGTGCGGTCATTTGTGCAATTAATGCAATCATGCTGAGAACAGCAATATCTAGTACTTTATTGTAATCCTCTGAAAGAATTTTGAACTACAGAGGAGTCATTTTGCTACTGTGGAAGTTATTTATGTTAAAGATACATAATGATATTAGGACTTCAAAAACTAGAACCACAAAATCATTGAACTGAGAAAGCTTCGAGCTATTTTATATGTCTCGTACTTGCATTTTACTCATAATAAATATAAATTGAGAATATTCCCTTTAAAAAATGGCAGGAGGAAAAATAATTACCTAGAAATCATTAATTTTGTTTATAAGGATTTCTGCTTCTTTTTGTGCTACACGTTTTGAAATATTAGTGAAGTCACTTTGCTGTTCCCCTCTGTACCACTCGGTAGCGTCGTCAGGACAGAAAAAATAAAAAGTCACAGAAACATGTAACTTATTTAACTCACCGCATTCATTCTTTCATCTGGATAGCTGTTGGATGGCTGGAATAGGTTGTAGCCTCCCAGCTTCTCTTTGCTGCAGGAAACTTTGTAATAGCGCTTAAATAAATAAGAGACTGGGTAGGAGATTATTGCTTTCATTGTGCTATTGTATACGTGTATTATAGAATCACCCCATAGATTGACACAATTAGTTGAATGCGGGACAAGACAAATGTTGTATATGACAGTGGGGTAGTATTGAAAGATGACCCCATATCTGGAGAGCTGAGAGTTATGGATCCATTGATAGCTGTTACCAGCATTTTGAAGCGTGGCTGTTAAATTTTGCCTGCTGGCTTCTGGCTGCTGGCCTGCCTGCCTGCCTGCCCAGGCAACCGCGCGGCTGAATGGAGCTGCAGGCAGCTTCGGCACTTTGTTCTTCTGTTATAATAACTGACCACTGACAGGAGGAGCCTCTGCAAAAAGCCAACGGAGACACAGCACTGCTAATCTTTGTTGCTCGTTTCACTGCCTGTGCTTCTGTTGTTGAAGCTCTCTAAAGGGCTGAGACGCTTTCAAACGCCTGGGTATGGCAGCGCTGGATGAGAAAAGAGGCTCTGTTCACAATGAAAATATTCTAAATAAAAGTGGGAATTCTAGTCAAATATCCAGCATTTCCTCCGCAGAGAAAGTAAGACTGTAATGAGATACTGAATAGCGACAGCTCAGCATCTCCAAATACAAGCCATTTTGCATTTACATGCACACATATGCTATAGACAAGTGGATACAGTAGATTGCTAACTTCAAACATTCAGCTTGAAGATGTTAGCAGAAGTTCCTGTCTGCTTTGGTTTGAATATCTGCTGTCACAGTAATAGACGTAAAGATTTTATATTCTTTAGTCTTTGGTGACCACTTACCTGTAAATCACAAGGCCAATACTTCCCTGTTAAAACAAGCAAACAAACAAACAAGTATTTAAGTAGGTGTTCCACATATTTACCAGCGAAAATATTTAGGAAACCTCTAAGGGATTTTTAATCTGACTTCATGAGTAAATAAGGCTTGTGTGATCCCACTCTTTGGGTTGTGCGTTAGTGTACGTGCATGCCTTTGCCCAAGCATGTTCCCTAACACAGCAACCCAGAGGACAGTCTGAAACAAAACAACAGTGAAACAGCGGGTGTTCTTTGCAATCTCACTAAATGGGTAAGGGTTACTAAAGACAAAATTAAGTTTGAGTTCAGCCCATGTGAAGCGGAGAATGCACCCAAGCAAGACTTTTCAAATATGTTAATCAGAAAAAGAAATCCAGCTGCAAGCCCGAGAGAGATGGGCACGTTCTGGAAAGCTCACTGGCATAAGCCTCTGCTAAAAAAAGAGAATCGTCTTTTGACTTCATATAGCAATAGCTAAGCACGCAGTTGACTTTCTCAGGGAAAGCCATTTCTATGTCAAGTCATAAAATACTGGTTATTAAACATGTCTTTCATAGGATTTATCCATGCAGGCATCAGGCCCGGACTCTGATGGAGGAAATTCTATGTTTGGAGGAAACTAGAAGCTTTTGTCTAACTTTTCTAAACTAACACTAGTTTACAGATGAGTGGTACTGGTTTAAACATGCTAAATGCAGTTTCGTCACTTGACCCTGCACTTCATCAGAGGAATATTCTGGCTACACACACAGATAGCTCTGTTGCATAAAGGAGTCTCTGTTGACACAAGCCGAAAAAGACTTCATATCATTGTGGAGTTTTGTTATTACTGTATGAGGAAGAAAACATCTTTTGAATGGAAAGATCAAATGAGCCTACTGTTCCTCTATTTGTCTCAAATCCCTGTGGAAGGAGGAAATTTATGAACAGTCCCCACCAAATTACTCTGTTGGGCCGAAGCTGGACTTTTGAATTTATATTTTCACCTCAAAAAGAAACAGGAGCTGGCAGGCTCTGGGCCGTTGTGGTTTCCAGTGTCTCTGGCTGCTCCGCTCCCACAGGTGTTTGTACCTGCAGAAGCCCCCCCGGGGGCTGGTTAATGCCTCAACTTTCTGGGCTCTCTTAACCTCTTCTCTTCCACCTTGCATATTTTGGAGAGGAAAGCAAGTGCTCCGAACAAAGGCTTCACGTGTGAGGCGATGTAGTTAATCAAATAATGGATTCCATGCAGGACTGGAAGTTAAAATTGTCAGGAGAGTAACCACATCCCTCATAAACTTGCCTGGCCAACCCATTTCCTAATGTTAGAGCACCTGTGCAGTACTTTTTGTGGACACCCCAGGAAAGGAGAGGTGTTACAGAGCAAGTCAGACATTTGAATATTTCTTCCATGTGAGGCCAGCAATTGCTGGTCTTCCTGGTCAGGAGGAAGGAGATAGCTTAGTATAAGCAGTGATAGAGGGGAGACGGAGACTTGCTGGTAAGAAATCAGACTAGCCGTCATCAGACTTGGCTTCTGATCTTTGTTTAATAATAGAGAGCCTCAGTCTCCAAGTCAAAGTACACATTGGTTGTTATCTCACGGCACCTCCTTTTTCTATACAAAAAAAAGTAGAGGAACAATATTCGCCCTGATATTTTTGCCAAACTGTGAAACTCTGTCTGCATTAAGATGTCTAGGAAGAAGTCAGAAACTAAATACAAAATGACAGTGTTTTTTCATGCCCCATTCATTCATTAATACTTGTAAAATGCCTTGAGATCCCTGGATGTAGAGTAGGATAGAATATGTTATTATTGTTAATAATAAAATCAAGATAATTCAGAGATAAAAGGAGATTGATAGATGTAATAGAGTTCTGTCTAGGAAGAGACAACCAGCAGTTTCTCTTTCCATTGTCCCAAATGTCTTTGTTTGCTTTTCAGAGATGAATTACACTGTACTAATAATTTCATTTAACTCGCTGATTTCTTTTGTCCTTTTTTTTTCCAAAGCACTATTGCTTTTGCAAGACAACAATAATCATGACTCACCCTTCACGTATGTCTTAATAAAGTTTTTATATTATTCTTTCTTAACTTCTCAGTGTTCAGGAAATGTTGCACGGTGTAAAGTTAGCGGAGTTACTCTATTCGAGTGGGGCTTTTTTTTTTTCCTTTGCTGCTAACCAATGGTGCAAGGACTCCCACCCCAAGGCCAATGATGAGGAGGATGCAGTTCACATCTGTAAGGGCTGCTGCTTTGGTCTCTCCGAAATCTGCTCACTCTGCGAGTGTAGATAGTTCCTTGGAAGTCAGTGGGATTTCGTAAGGTGAACAAGATTTTAGCTTTGCTGACTACAGTAAGAGTTTTATCTGATTCGGGATCGAGGTGCTGGTCTCAAAGGTGAATGATCAAAGCCAAAGTGATAAGAGATGAAGTGAAAAAATGAATAGTCATCCTTTTTCCCCTGAAACCTGTTCTCATTGCTTTATTGAATTCGATTTCTGTACAAATAATTCAAACAGCCTCTTTTCATGATGCACTTTCAAGTAGTACAAAAGGGGAAAGATTGTTTCTAGCACTTTGCTATACTGAAAAATACAAGATGCTGTGGAGGATTTTTTTTATCCATCCCAGGAACCCTGACAGCTGGGTCTCAGAATGTTCTTGTCCTTGCAGTCAGACTGTGCTTGGTTGTTAAGGGGAAAGACACAGACAAGGTTTAGAAGATCACTCCTTAAGAGGATACATTTTCACGTAGAACTCTTTCCTACTACTGATTTTACACAATACTTGGGCACATGGAATGTCTGTTCCTATATACATATACTCAAAGCACCATCTTGCACATTTTAATCACTGTTTTGATTACTTCTGTGGAACTCGAGTAAGTCTCTTCATTGTAGAGTATGATCCTCAATGGGATATGTTTGAAAATTAGTCTTTATAAAATAAGAGCTTTTCCATCTAGTCATTATGTGGCATTAGTTTTAGTTTACCCCAAAGAAGCCATTTTAGTCCCAGGAGTGGGGGGAGGGGGGAAGGGAAGCTTAACTTGAGGAAAATTTAAACAAACCTAACCATGCCACTGTAGTAGGCCAATTGTGTCACTCCTTGGAAGTCAGATTGGGGTCCTGCCTGCCAGGAAGGCTTTCCACCAGCAATGCCATCCCACTGGGGCCATAAGGATGACAGCCACAAGGCTCACCTTACCTAGGGCTGGCCTTGCCTTATGTCTCTCTCAGCTGAAGAAATAGCAGCTGGCTCAGCTGAGGAGCCTTGGGAACCTCACAGCCTCATGGAATACGACCTCATGTTTGCAGGCCCTCTTCCATCGAAACATTTGAGATGTCAAGACAAGAGGCTTTTAACACCTTTATTTAAATCTGCTTTTTATTACTATCGCGACATCCGCAGCTGTTGACTCACTTTCCTTCTGCCACACACAGAATGTCCCTGTATGTGTTTGAGCACGAATGTGCGTGCGTGTTGCAGGTGTTACAGGTGCGCGGTCACGTCAGAGCAGGATCGCGTCACACAATGGGCACCATCTCCATCACCAAAGACCCGATCCGGGGCAGGGAGGGAGGACTCTGCTTTTAAGGGCACACCTGTGTCCCCTCGCTCGTGTGCTCATCCCCATCAACCGGCGGGTGAGTGGGAGCCGCCAGCCGTGCCGTGCCAGGCCGGGCCGGACCATGCCGTGCCAGGCTGTGCCAGGCCGGGCGCGGCACGGGGCAGCGAGGGGAGCCGGCTCGGCCCCCACTTTGGGCCGGCAGGCAGCTGCATGGGCCGGGGCCAGCGGGGCTCGGCGGGGGTGTGAGGGTGTGTGCACGCGTGTGTGTGCGTGTGAGTGTGTCAGGAGTGCCCCTTTCACCCGCCTCGCTCCCCCGGCAGCGCTCTCCCGCTTCAGGCGGCTGGTGGCTCAGTGCAGAAGCTGATTAGGTAACAACAGAGCACCTTCCCTCCCTGTTTCCTCTCAATGCGCCTGGGCCACGGCTTTTGAAGGAGCCCAGCCCTGCCACTATCCAGCCATTATAAGGGGATGTATGGGGCTTTATCCGGAAAAAGCTCAGCCTTGCCCCAGGCTTCATCAATCATTTAGACCGGTTCAAATCCCCTTCATCGCGTTCCGCCTCATTAAACCTATCAAGGGGGAACTGAAGAGAGTTTGTATAGGTCCAGAATGCCTGTACACTCCTTCTCGCTATCTCCGATAGCGCGGATGGAGGAAAAAAAAAAAAAAAAGGCGAAAAAAAAGGCAAAGAATCAATTAAAAGGAATTTCGCTGCTCTGTCCGCTGCCTGTGCACATCAGCCTGGCTGGGCGGCCCCTCCCGACCGCGGCTCGGGGAGCCCCTTCGCACCCCGCCTGGGCTTTCGGCCCCCGCGGGCTCCCGGCCCCGCGGGGGCACCCAGCGGCCCCGCCGGACCCGCGAAACAGCCCCGCGGTGTAAAGGCCGAGGCGACGCGCTCCCTCCCCGGCCCCTCTGCCCGTCCGCAGGCGAGAGAGGAGGACGGACCCATACACAAGCCCCGCAGGCGGGGGAGACAGTGAACGGGCCGGTTGCCGGTGGGTCCCGTCCCTGCCTTTTTTGAAATAAACGTGTTATTTTATCACCTGGGAAAGAAAGATAAATCAGCTCCAGCAAAACGGTGCTTGTTATTTATCCTTTTATTTTTATTCTGTTGACGTCAATCATCAAACTGTTGGTGCCTCACCCTTCCCCCCTTCCCCGCCCCGGGTGGCGGTGCGCTCCTGGCCCGGAATGCGCCGCTCCGTCGGGGCTGCGCTTCGGTCCCCGCCCGGCGCCGCGCTCCGGAGCTCGCTCCAAAATGCTGACATTTGCATTTCAGACAAAGAGGGGCGGCTGCATTATCGCCGATCGCTTCTGATATTAATAGTCATAAAACCCGGAATGATTACCGAAAGGAAACGTGTTAAATGGCAGGAGCCTGGGTAGGGTCTTAAAAAAAAAAAAAAAGGAAAAGAAACAAACAAAAAAATCCAAACAAAAAAAAGCAACGCACTGATCCAAGTCTGTATTTTAACTTTTTTAATAACGATTTTTCCTGTGCTGTAAGCTTGCACTGAATCCTGGAGGAATTGCTAAATCAGATTAAGGTTATATTTCGCAACAGACTGGATGGAGCAATAAAGGAGAAAGCGCGGAAATGGGACTTCACCCATCAATTAGATCTCTATTAGCAGCCAATGCAGGCTTCACCACAGGAAATGTCACGTCCCGGCAGAAGCAGAGCCTTTCACTTTCCCCTGAAATTAAACAATTCTTCATGCTCGCAGACCCGGGGCGAGCCGAGCCTTTGTTCGCCCGGGCGCAGAGGGTGCGCGTCCCGCCAGCACCTGCTCGCTGCCTGCGCCGGGAGCCGCGGCCGAGCCACCGCCTGCACAGGTTGCCCCAACACCTGCGCTGCTCGCCCGCCTGCCCAGCGCCCGGGAAACGGCAGCCTTAAAAGGCTCTATTAATATTAAAGGGGTTATTCCAGTCATAAACGGGCCATTACCAACACAATGGGTAATATTTTGAATAGCAGGTCGGCTCATCTGCCTTCATAGATCATATCTGCCAAACCGAGCCCCCCTCTCCCCCCGTCGCTCCTCATCCCAGGCTTCTTGGGGTTTGTGGGGCCGAAAGCGGCTCTTCGCATCGAGTCTCGACGGTGGCACTATCGCAGGGTTCGGGGTCGTGTTAAGCTAAAGCGGGCAGGGCGGGCCGCTCTTCGGGATGGAGAAAGAGGCTTCTTTCCCCCGTGCAGAGCCGAGTGCCGGCGGGAGCTCGGCTCTGCCTGGCAGGGCGTGCCTGGGACTACTCCCCCCCTCTCCCCACTCCGGCACTGCAACCAGACGAGCCACTGGCTCCGGGGAGCATCCTGCGGGGAGGGAGGCAGGGAGGGCACGAGGCCTGCCTTTCCCGCACACGTCCCCCCGCCACTCCTTCCCCCCTTCCCGTTCAGAGAAAAGAAAGAAGAAAAGAGAAGAAGAAAAGCCCTTGAATTTGCCCATAAGCGAGAAAGGTGCAACAGGAAAGGAATGGCCAAGCAGGGGGAAGTTGCAGCGGGATAAAGGGAGCTCTGTTGCCCCAGTCCTTGTTGTTCTTACTGCTGCTCCATTCAGGCACCGAATTCAAATGGATATTTTACAGCGCAGCCCAGCTGAACAGGGGCTCAATGCCTGAAAGCTGCCGAGCTGCCTCCGCCGACATGCTCTGGGCCCGATATTATAATTTTCATAATGCGCTTTTATGTAGCTCCAGCCTCCTCCGGTGAGGAGCCCGCAGAGCGGCTGAAAGGGGCTTTGAGAGACCGGGGAGCGGGGCTGCAGCGAGCTGCGAGCCCCCCGCCGGCGTGAGTGGCACCGCCTGCCCCGGCCGAGGGAGCCTCCCTCCAGCCCCCGGCCCCCAGCCCCCGGCCCGCCGCTCCGCCACGCTTCCCCGCCCGCCCGGCGGCCGAGCACCGGCCCGGCCTGGCCTCAGCGCGCTGCGGTCCGGGTTTGCTCCAGCCTGATGTGTCTGGAGCGGCGAGCCCCGTCCGTCCCCATCAACCAGCCCAGGGACACCAAGACGAAGCTCTGTCCCTGCCCGGGCCACCGCTGGTCACCAGCGACGTCCTGCCCCGAGCGAGTGTCCGGCTACACCGACCCCACCCGGGAAAAAGACAAGGAAAGGGGAATTCTCCCCCTCAGACAGGCCGTGGGGCTCGAGTGGGCCCGAAACCACCCTTACACCCGGCCGGAGGCAGAGAAGCTAGGCAGTAAGGAGCCGGGAGGGTTATTTCCATCGTTAAAAGCCAGGTCGGCTGAAAAAATCTGTAACTGAGTATTTATCATCGTGGTTGAGTCATCCGCTGCTGAAGAGGGTGCCCGGCTGAATCGTTAACCGGCTGGTGCCAGTGGCTGGGAATGACATTCAAAAGGTTATTGATTTGCCTTCGGGGCAAAGCGACCCGGCTCCGCCAGTGCGCGCGCGCCTCCGCCCCGCTCAGCAGGTGCGTGAGCCGCGCTCCCGGTGTGAAAACATCCCAGCTCCCCCTTAGAGATGTTCCACCGGCCCCTTCCCTCTTGGAGGCACCGAGGGGCAGCGGCTGGAGAGGGAGTCGCTGACAAAGGAAAGGGCCTAAGTAGGTATTTCTAAGGTCGGTTTTAGCTTCAAGTGTGTCCTTAAATATTTACCTGATAGACTGACGGAAGGGAAATTTTAAAAAGGGGGGAGAAAGGGAAAAAAATATATATATTAGAAAAAAAATCCACCAAAACCAAATAGAGAAGGCAGAAGCCGTGAAGGAGGCGGCACACGGCCCGGGGACGGCTCCGGCCCGCGTCTCCCCGCTGGCGGCTCGGCCTCGCCCGCCTCGGCGCGCCCGCGGCCGGGAGCGGCCCGGACAGCGGCACCGCAGTCCCGCGGGGCTTCGCTTAGGGACACAGCAAGCAAGGAAGAAAGGAATAATCCTTTTACCTGTTCATAGCCTGGCTTTTGCCGTTTAGCACGGACTGGAAGGCTCACTGAGAAACAAATCACTATTTTCATCGCGCTGTTTGTAACTGCAGCCCGAATACGAGCGGCTTGTCCCCAGAACCTTGTGTAACTCCTGCCGCGTGTCTCTAGCTAAGCTCCTGCTGCGGAGTTATGAACGTATAGTGGCATATTTTAAGCAGCCCAAATCCGGAGACGTGTTTTCTCTCTGCTGGGGTGTCCCAAACCGCCCGCAGCAGCTGCTGGGGGCTGCCTGGGGGTTTCGCCTTCATGCTCCCACGGTTCCTAACCCGCCAGCGGTCCCGCACACGGCTTGGCCGGGCCCCGGGGCCCGGAGCCGGGCTGCACCGCGGGCTCCGCTTCCCTTCGCCGGGCAAAGACCCGCTCAGCTTCGCGGCATTTGCGGCTCCGCGTACCGCCGCGGAGCATCGTTCCCTCTCTCCCTCCCTGCGGCTCTGCAGAAGAGCTGGAGGGAGGGCGAACAACAAACATGTTTTCGCTTAAGGGGGAAAAAAAATACATAAAAGACGGGGTTTATCTCGTTCAGGTGGGATTTCACCCAAGATCCGCCTCAGGGAGGGGAACTGTTGGCAGCCCCGAAATTTGCACGGCGTGAATTGCTCCGATTCACACCCACGGGGCCTGTGGGAAGCCACGAGTGGCACGAACTGCTTTAACCCTTTCCCTCCGCCTTTCCACGTGGTCCTTCGCAAAGAGGCAGAAATGTTGTTGGGCAGCTGGGCCAACTCCTCCCTCCCGGTTGTTCCCCCCAAGGGACAGCGAGAGGCCGGGGACCCCGTCTGCGCTGTGCAGAAGGGTCCGGGTGCTCCGGGAGGGCGGCTGTGCCCGCCGCAACGTGGATGCTGCCGTTTCTAGGTTATTTTACTTGGGAACCTACTGCGCTCACGTTACAAATGCAATTAATAGTAAAAGCAGCCTTTATCTGAGGAGTAGGAGGCAGCTGCACACCGCAGGTCATTATCCATTAGCGGGGAGTGTTCAGCACTTAGCAGGGCTGTCGTGTTCACGGCGAGGGGAGGAAAGGCAAAAGCTAATGCCTTATCTCTGGTTCTCCTCCCTCCACCTTCCTCTGCTCGGGACTGGGGCTGGTTTGCGGCAAGCTGCCCCGGGGGGGCAGGGCGGGCTGGGCACCGGCAGAGTGTGGGGACCCCGTGGGCTGCCCCCCGGGGCAAATCCCCGGGGAACTGGAAGAGTTCGGGCCTCCCAAATGTATATCCTTCTCTCCTGTCCTCTTCCCAGAGGAGTCCTTCACTTCGCTTCGTAGCGATGGGCAAGGTCCAGCGAAGACCGGGCCGCCGCAGGACCCAGCCGTGGGAAAGCGGTTTCGTGCCTCAGTTTCCCCATCCTGCAGACCCAGGCCAATGCTCTTAGCTTACTTTCCAAAACACCGACACACCGACGCCCTGTGCTGGTGATGCTGACGCTGTTTCCACACCTCTGCGGCCCTCCCTTACGACATGAGCTGCTCGTCCCTATGCGTGGAGCTTCTGACGGGCTGGCCCGAGCACGGGCTTTCCCCTGCAAGACAGTCCTCCTCCCTTCGGCCGAGACCTGCGGGACTGAAACAGGGAGCGGCCAGAAGCCCTTCCCTCTGCCCCACGGCCGGGCTCTGCCAGCTGCGGCAGGTTGGCAAGGTCCACCGAGGTCTCCGCCACAGCTTTTTAGGACTTCTCCCCTGTAAGATGAAAGACCACTCTCCCAAGTTCAAGAATACACTGAGCAAATTCAACAGGTCTGGCTAAAACCTCACTCATGCCGCTGGCCCATCGCGGCACGGAGCAAAGTATCTCCTCGGCAGAGTGGTGAGCTGGGGTGAACCACCTCCCATCTGCTTAAACCTCGGGTTAAGAAGAAATAACCTATTGATTTAGTCGCTAAAAGAAAGAGAGGGAGGAGGGGGAAAAAAAAACCCACAACCCAAAACAACCCTTTTCTGTACTCTGGAAGAAGGAAAAAAAAAAAAAAAAAAAGCACCTCTTCCTAGCTCAGTGGGGAAAAAAGGTCAAGTTACTATTGACAAGTATGTAAAGACATCTTCTAACCATGGGAAAACATGTATAAATTGTTTCGACTCACTGCATTCAAAACCAATGGAAGTGAATTACAAAACTGCACTTCTTGCATTGTTGGACTGAAAGGATATCTATTTATCATCTTATAAGACAGCTCGAACGATCTTTATCTGCTTTGCCCACTTTCTGACCCAAATTCAGGGTTTTTATGGAAAATTGCAGTCAGTTTGATTGATGAAATCCAAAGATGTCTAAAATGGCACCAAAGATCTCCAACTGTGCAGACTCCAACCGAGGGCTTCAATGTTGGCATTGTTCCTACGAAAAAAGTTGAGAAAACGAGCAAAAGTTAGGGAATTTCTGTTTAAAACTTCAAATTTCAATGAGGATCCCGAACCTATTATCCCTATTCATGGGCGAACTGTGTGAACATAAAGTATTTCCCACACATCGCAAAACAACAACAACAAAAAAACCCTTAGTTTTAAGCCGCGCCATAAACCTTCTTTGTGAAACGCTGAATAACACCGTGCAGAAAATAAACCCAGTCGTTCCCGTTTAGAAATCAAATAAGTTTAAATCGTATGAACGGGAAGCTCACGAGAAGCAGCATTTAAAAGGAGTGGGGAAAAACATATGTATATATATATATATATATATATATATATATAATCTGTGTAACCGAAATGAAACAGAGTCTTAATTTGAAACTCGGAGACGCAATGGAGGATTATTTTTAACCCGGTATGTGTCTTCAGAGGGTTGAATCCAGGGTTTAGAGGAGGCAGTTCGGCGGGAGAAGCTCTTTCCCAGCCCTCCTCATAGGAGGAGGGTAAACCGGTGCCTTCCAGGATGCAGCTGGCAGCTCACCGAGCCGCGGGCTGGGGGCTTCGCGGGTGGAGGAGCGCTCGCTGCCCCCTGGACCAGCCCGGACCCGCTTGGGACGTGGCTGCGGAGCAGAGCTCCGGCGACTGGGTCGGCCTCGGATCTGTTTGTTAGCGGCTCCCCGTCTCGTTTAGGGCCGCGCGTTATTGTGGAATACTGTCACCTGCCTAATTGTGCTAAATGGCCACCTCCTATTATTAATAATAGCTGGAACGTGGCTCCTAGACACGTTACCAAGGCTGGGAAGCTGATGAATGAAACCCCTACTAGGGAAAATCTTGGTAGCTGTCTTCTGTCGCATTACCCAAGGGGGCCGACTATAAATCTTCCTTCATTTTAACCACGTTTACCCGCATACTCCTCCAGGCTAGGGATGCTGTGTTAAGATTGCACTGATGTGCCAATGCTTTGGACCAGCTGCTCCTAAATACAGACAAGTCCTTGTCAATTAAGCCATTGAGGAGCAGGGCCTGGGAGCTCTGGGGCATTTTAGCAGGCAGCAGTGTGCAGCCCCAACAATTAGCATCCATTTTGAAGGGACCTCCAGGGCACAACTGCACAGGCAGGGAAGAATCAAAACACCAGGCAACTTCAATTCTGAAAACCGGTCACATAATGATACTGAACAGACCGGCCTAGGAGAAGTGAGCCAATCTTTCTTGGGAAGGACATTTCCCCGCTCCCCTAGCCAAGCTGTAGGGCCGAGGCACGCCGCGAACCGCGGAGTCAGAGGAGATAAATGAACACATTCATTTGCCCGTGTGAGCCGAAGTTTCCTTTGGCGGTTCTTCTTTGTAACTCGGTGTCACCTCAAGCAGCTGGTGGCATGCAATGCTCCCATGATCCTGGCCTTTGGCCCAGGCGGAGCTGGACAAGGCAGCCCGCTCCAAGGAGAAGAGCTGCGATGTCTCAGGTCAGAGAGGCCACGCTACCAGTGGGACAGGCAGAGCACTAGGAGTTCAGCGAAAACAAAACCCCGAGGGGATTAGGGAGCCTGGGGGATCATTAGCGAAGGTGTTTGCTTAAGTCATTAGGAAGCCGGTAGCTAGGGGAAAAAAAGGCTTGTTCCACAAGGCACCTCCCCAGAATCGCAGGGCTGGAAATGCGGAGGATATCACAGCACAAGACTATGTGACCCTACCAAGTTCAACAACAGAGCAAACAGCACATGCCATTAGGGACGGCAGTCAACCGGGAGGTAACAAAGAGGAGAGGGCACCGGCAAAAATGTTCCTGTATTAAATATGGAAAAGTATGGGGACAAGGGCAGGGGTCAATGAAAGTCAACAAGAGAGCAGGCTTAATGATAGAAAGAATTTAATATCAAAAATACATAAATCTGCGCGGCAGGCAGGCCCAGAATAGGCAGAAAGGAAGGCAGCCTCGGAGTCGACATTCACTTGGTAATAGAGCCAGAATGGATAGCGCCAGGTTGTTAACATCTAACACAAAAGTTGGCGCGGAATAAAGGACGGAGGGCCGGCTCCTTTAATTGTGGGTCCGCCGACAGATTTCCATATGTCACACGAAATGGATAACACCAGCCCCGCTCCGCAAAGCTTCTGCCGGAGAGAGTCGCTTCCCGCCCCCTCCCCTTAACTTTCGTTCTCGGTTATTTATTTTTCCTCCGTCCCTCTCCGCACGCCCCCGCGGAGCTCCCGACCGGGGCCGAGACAAAGGTCTGGCCCGAGCACCGGCGGCGAGGCGGTGCGGGGAGGGAGCAGAGAGCCAGAAGGGAGCGGGAGCGGGAGCGGAGGCTTTCGGGGAGCCCACGGCTCCCCGGGGCTTCCCTGTCGGCCCTCCCCGGGCTGTCACGACTCGCTGCTCGCTGTCGTGACATAGAATCATAGAATCGTTAGGGCTGGAAGGGACCTTCAAAGGTCATCTAGTCCAACCCCCCTGCAAGGAACAGGGATATCTCCAACTAGATCAGGTTGCTCAGGGCCTCATCCAACCGGGCCTTGAACGTCTCCAGGGATGGAGCAATGACAATTTCGCTCCTGCTGCTTTTAAGAGTAGGAAAGCGCCCTAAAGGAAAAACGGGGACCACTCTCCCGGTTCAGCAGTGCTCGGTTCAGCACTGCGCGGGGAACCGACCGGGCTCTGCCGCCGCCCCCGTGCGGGGACCGGGCCGGGTCCGGCTCAGGGGAGCGCACGGACCCGGGGACGGAGGAAGCGGATCTTCACGGACCAAAAAGAAAAAAAAAAGAAAAAAAAAAAAAGACAGGAAAAAAAAAACCCCGCGCCCCGGATCAATACGGCAGTGTTCCCGCGCTAGTTCAGGAGGTCAGGCGGGCGTAGACACAGCATGGAGAGTTATTTATGTCAAGTCGGGTTATTGTAAACGAAATCCAGCAAATTGCACATAAGCTCCTCGGGGCCGCCAGTGGGCTCGTGGGCAGAGGTCAGTGTCAGTCAGTCTGTCCATCCCTCTGGAGACAGTAATTGTCCGGGGGCTGACACCGCGTCGGGGGCGATAGGCGGCTCCATCCATCTCCATCCAGTTATCCCGGCGCCGGGGCCGGGGCTGCCCGCTGCTCCGGGGGTGCAGGGCACCAAGCCACGGCCGGACTCACTCCCGAGAATGCCACGGCGGGAATGCCACGGCTCCCATCGACCGTGCCGGGCCGTTCCGGGCGGCGGAGCTTCCTCCGCGGCGCCCCGCCATCCCCGCGCACCCCGCGCCTCGCCAGCCTCCAGCATCCAGCTCCATCGCTCCCCCATAATCCCTTTATTAATAGGGAAATTCTTCCTTTCTGACAATTTAATAGTCCAAAGTAATCATCTGCGTGACATTGCCCATCCGTCTTCTCAAAGAGGAAAACAAAGGGGATGTTTTTTTCTCTGGGCCTCTCCAGATCCTTTTCTATTTTGAGAGGGGCTTCCCACAATGGGATCCTTATGAACCATAATGGTTATGTTTATGAAGCCAGCGATACCAGTGTATGAAGACAATTTTATGCCTAATTAGAAAATGATGTAAGCAAGGGGAAGACAAAGAGGACTTGTTTGCCGTGGCTCGGTCCACGGCCATCACTCCTGGGCGAATATATCGCCTCTTCTGTGCCTTACGTCCACTATTTTTATAACATCTCGTCCATTAGCTCCTCAAACTGTTTATGATATCGTGGACAGTTAGTAAAACAGCTCAATTTAGCGGTGGATTAAAGCAATTTTGAAACATGTTCCGAAGGGAATCGCACGGGAGGCGAAGAGCCGCCCTCCCCGCTCCTATCCAAGGGGACTTCACCTCTGGGAAGACTCCAATAACTGCAATCCCAGCCCCACTCGATTAAGGGATAATTTTTAATATATATGCAATAAATGTTCACTTTGTTAGATTGAATGACAGACAATAATATCGGCAAATCTTCATATCCATCCATTACCGGCAAATGAGCCGCACAAAGAACATATTTGCTTTTGATTAATTTATTTGCAGACTCTGTTTGATAAAGCAATAACTATTTGGTTAAACTTGACATTCGGTCTTCGGGGGGTTATCAGACCAATTCCCTCTCGTTCGTGGGTGATAATAAAGCTGTTCAAACGGGATTAATTATTAATTGTTTGCAATTAATTTCCTCTCTTCTCCGCGTCAACAAACAATGAGGATCACTCACTCCCAAACAAAAGACTGCCGTAGGAGCATCCTCGCTCCATCCATATCTATCTGTCCGTTTGTCCGTTTGTCCCTCTCCATCCCTCCTGCTTCCTCTACATGGCACTTAAGCTTTCCCCTCCGAAGCCTAGTATCTATCCTGGGGCAAGGAGATCATCCTATTGAGGGGGTGAGGGTCGCCGGGACCTCCGTGCGTGTCCGCGCTCCCCTGCCCAGGGGCGCCAGCCCCGCTGCCGCGGTGACGGCCGCCCCTCCCCGGGCTCGGGGGGAGAGCGAGGCGGCCCCGGCCCCTTCGCGGGGCTGCTCTGGGCCGGAGCTGACCGAGCAGGGACGCCGGGACGGCGGCCAGGGGAGCGGGTCGCTGAAGGACAAAACTCCCCGCTTCAGTCGCAGTGATGAATTGCTCTGGGGGAGAGGAACAGAGCTCCTCTCTGCCCCTCTCTCTGCCTCTGATGAATGGGCCCCGAGGATGGATAGTCCAGAGTGTGTTATATCTTCATCAAACTGTG